>NW_007577848.1:682867-754430 GCF_000690725.1 Stegastes partitus | reverse complement strand
ATAGATTATTCTGAAATTTGCCATTCTGCATAATTACTGCTTTTACTTTTGGAACTTCAAGTATATTTTGATGCTAATGCTGTTGTAGTTTTACATAAGGACGAAATTGAATGCAGGACTTGTACTTGTATTGAAGTATTTCTACACTGTGGTACTGGTACTTTCACTTCAGTACAAGAACTGAGCACTTGTTCCGAGGGCTGTTGATTTTAAAACTGACCAATCACAGAAGCGGATTAATCAGCTACTGTCCAGTCTCCAGTGTCTCAAGTCACCTTGAAAGGCAAGCAAATGCTGAGCAGCTGTGATCTCATGGGGAGGGCTGAGCAAGTGCTCGTCACGTTAGTGCACGTGGAGCAGAAATGCTCCCTCCCAGAATCCTTTTCTGCTCTCAGACATTGTGTGTCTGTGCTTGTAACACGTCAACACGCCTGTTTTTTATGTGAGACTAATTAAACACCATATTTATGATGTAGTATCACATCAATCAGATCAGCTGCAGTATACACAAACAAACAAATTTCTATTAATGGGGTGTGTCGGCCTGCTGTGAGGGGCTGCTATCTCATAAACTCACTCCGCAAGAGAAGACTGAGGAGCAATAATAAATCAAACGAGGAAACTAACATGCACTTCTTGTCCCTGGGGGAGAAAACAGTCCACATACTCTCATTACATGCTTTACATCACTTTATGTCACATTTTAAAAATGATATAAAAAGATTAGCCTACACCTCTGCACACAATGAGAAAGTCTCTCTGCTAACACAAACACACGCAGCTATAAAAAGAGTGCTCTCTGTGGTGCTGATGTCCTTCCAATTAAAACAAGCTGAGCTGAAGTCATTTTCTCCTTCTGCTGCTGCCTCATTCAACAAGAGCAAATGTTGTCAGTGAAGAAAAACCCACCCTGGCATCTGTGACTTTGAACTCTCTCAGGATGTACTGAGGCATGTTGTACTCAGCCATGGGGTCCACGACAAAGTACTGGTAGCGTGCAGAGCGCTCAGCAGGCCAGTACTGATGGCACTTCTCCTGGAGAATCAAGAGAGGAGATGCATCACGACATGTTTATAAGTACACAGCTGGTAAAAGTCAGGTGACAGAAATGGGTAGTCACTGTTGGGCAGGATTAGATGTTGTTAAAGCAAAAATATGCTCTGAGGTCACCCTGGACCCCCCACCTCATTCCCTCTGTGTATTCTACATGCACCCTGTTGCCTCCAAGTAAACTGCACACAGCTTGAATATCTGACCAAAAACCAAACCAGCCCTCTGTGCCAGTTGGCCCTAAGCTTACTTTGTACCATTTGAATGGTAGTAAATTGGCAAAACTTTATTTTGGAACAGTGATTTAGGGCTTTTGGGAGACTATGTATGAAACACCCTGATGTGGTGGAATCTCATCTCTTGCCTGATTTGAGAATAAATGTATGAGAGAGTGCACATTATGCACAGATTTAAGTTAAAAATATAGGTAAGAAAAAATAACCAACTCTACTAGAAGACATATACTTGATCTCCTCAATATTAACATAATCATTTGAAGTTTCTTGTAGTCTGTTAGATATGAAGTTTACAAGTGTGTCAAAAAAAATGTTCAGTAGTATAAGTTTATGTCAACACCAAACAAATTCTAATAAACCGACTATTCATTACAAAACATCCATACCTAAATGTAAACAGCAGCACAGCTGAGTGTTCCTAAGTACAGTTAAGATTATGTTAAATACTAATATTTATTATAATTTCTCCACTGGACATTCAGCATTAACACGATTTAAAATATATTTTACAAGGAAAATTATGCAACAAAGTATTTAAGATTTTTTACAATTTCTCATCACTTAAAAAAAGGAAAATAATCCTGAGCAACCCTGCTACAGAGATCAAATTATATCTAATTAGTTTTAACCTTAAAATACGTCCAACATTTTTATGTATTGTGTACATTTTTTTAACCAGAAAACTGTTGTAATTTTAATCCTGAATTTGCACATTTACACATTTTATTCTTGTTATCAAATGTGCAGTTTAACCAGAAATTCTGACTTTTTTGATATGTGTTAAGGTATAAATTGTTAAAAATAATAATAAATTGTTTAAAATCATTTTTTTATTAATTTAAAATCTGTTCAGAACACACTGAGGGAGAAGCATTATTTTTAGTGGGGTTGAAATTCATATAATACATGTAGACACAATCTGGCTATATCAACTAAAAAGTGCAGAAACTGTCAGTTAGACAAATCAATAATAAAGACAGTCATTTATACTTGTTGATTTGATGTGAGATAAGGCATGACTGTGATATGTTACCCGTCCCATCTCGCGGAGCTTGGTGAGCATGACTACGATGGTGGAGTTGTGTTCCCACAACATTCTCCAGAAGTCCTCAGTGGTCTCGGCTAATGGGCCCTGGGTGGCCATGTACGCTTTCTGCTGCCTGAAAATTGAAACAGAAACATGTCTGTGTTTACTCCTCAGGGTTCCTACAGCACTGCTGTTACTTGGATTCAATTTCAGCCCAAGCTGTGGTTCTGGTGCAGAATTTCATTTTACTGTGATAAAAACAAAGGTGGCAGTAGATAAATAATGATGCTGAGGTAAATTATATGTCGCTCATATTTATGCCATCATACTGTACAGTAGACAGCATCCAAAAAGCTTGAACCTTTTTTTTTTGGACATGCACAGCAGAATGAACATGTTCTTTCAAGAGTCTTTACTGTCCCTCTTTCCTCCTGCGATCAGGGCTAACAAACCTGACAGAAACAACAGGTCGATCAGACCCTAAAACATACTCAGGTGCCATAAAAATCTGATTTACTGGAGAGATTGTTGTAGGGCTGCACTGTCCAGACAGACTGTCCGACTGGTTGGTCCATATGCTCTTGACCAGGTTCTCATTGGTCAGTAAATCCATGGTGTTAGTTTCAAAAGGAGAAAACTGCTACATCAGTGCATTCTGGGATAAATCCAATATTTCTGACAGCAGAAGGAATGAACTACATGTGAACACCCCTGTGTTTTCATAGCTTTAAACTGGCCCAACCTAACAGAGACTGCTAGTGATAACTTATTTAATGCTCACTTGGAGTTGGCTCCAAACTAACTGACACAGTTAGGTCCCAGCTCTGCCAGGGTCCAGGGAAGCCACATAAAACCAACAAAGGTATTTATGGCTTGGTAATATGATTAACAAACAAATTATTAATTATTAAAGGAAAACAGGGCTAAGGGGTGTTGCTAAATCAATGAAAAGTATAAAATTAAACTGGCGCTAACAAAGATTGGAAACCTCAGAAATACACAATGTCAAAACACCCAAAAAACTATGCTACCTACCAAAACCAAAACAACAGCAACACCTCCCCCTACACCTGGTGGGTCTAACAAAGGATGCTGACAGTTTGTACAGGTGTGAGGTTAACTCAACCTGGTTCTCCAGACAGTAGAGAAACTGCCTCAGTTTAATAAATCACAAAGTTAGTGCAAGGCCATGAGAACCACCTGCAAGTGGCAACAGAAGAAACCAAGATAACAAATAATCACTAGCAGGCAGACACCTAAATGCACAAGGTGACAGGTAGACGCTAGCATTAGATTGTAGAATGCAAAAGGTAACCCTTGTTAAGTGATAGAATACAAAAGAATAGAATAGAATAATTATTTCTTGATCCCCCATTCGGGAAAATTTACATGCCACAGCAGCATCCAAAAATATAGAAAGTACAAGAAAATAACAATAATTAAGTAATACGCATCCCCAGTGTCCGCACACAGCAGGTCCAAGGCCCCACCATCTCCAGCTGGGCAGTCCACATACTGGCTGAATGTGGGGAGAGTGGTGGAGAGCGATGTATGATTAAAGTCTCCTGAGATGACGATCAGCGACTGAGGGTGTGATGTTTGCAGCTGGGACACTTAACTATGGATGAGTTCACAGGCTGCAGCAGCATCAGCCAAGGGGGGGATGTAAACTGAAATCGCCAGGATGTGCAAAAATTCCCTCAGCAGGTAAAACGGCTGCACACCAACCGCCAGCATTATAGGATTACACAAAATACACAAGACAACGTGAGGCACAAAGGCGAGCTTTTGATGTTGAATCACAGCTGTCTGGACTGACAGGTTGGCTGCTCTTTCAAACCCAGGTGTAGCGACTGCTGCAATTTGATCAGGGTCACGGGGGGAGTCAGGGAGAGGAACCAGGGTTTGAACACACAGCTGAAGCTGTAGATCAAACAGCCAGGATAGCAGGCAAGACATGGAGAACACACAGGAGATAATCCTGATCAAGAGCACGCACATACCATTTTACACAAGAAAGTTCTGTGGTCATTACATGTTCAGACAATATGGGCAATGAAATGCAAAGTGACCCTTCCCCTGTGCAATAACAACAAGACATGATAAAAACATTTCTTGAAAACAGAAAAAGTCATAGTCAAGTGCAGTTTAAATTGTGCACGAGTTGCAATCATGTGTTTGTTATGTTCATGCACACACATGAAAGTGGTGAGGAAGGAATCAAGGTAGAGGAGCCATATGAGACACCATGGTAAAGCTGCCATCAGTGTGGCTGCATTTTGTTCTAACAAATGGCCAAAAAGTGAAGTATAAACTTTGCAAACGGCAGTTTGTATATTACAGTTCAACAGCCAACATGGCAGATCATTTAAAAACAGCAGCTAACTTGTCTGTGTTTCATTCCCCAACAGTTCTTGCACTGGGATCACAAGTTGATATACTGTAGTTCTATTTTCAGAATCACAGAAATATGTGCAGGTGCAACCTGGTCTGCTCTGAGTCTGTTGTCATTTCACTACAAAAGAACAAGGCTCAAATGATTTAATATTCTGCAAATATGAGCTTTTTATGTTCATTTACAATCCATTTTGGCTCACTAGGCTAGCAGGTACTCAGTGTACAGTGGGTACAATTGGAGTCAAGCAAAACATTTTTGACTGCAAAAAACAAAACAAAGGATGTCGGAGGAGGCAGAGAGAGAGGTTTGTTCTGTGAAGATAGAAGAATTGTCATTATTCTGAGTTTGTGTATGTCAAAGAATAAAAGAATACTGTCATCAGTTGCAAACGTGTTCCAACTGTGATAGTTTTTTAGTTTCGCATCAGCAATGTGAAACTAAAAAAAAACAACCAGTTGTGATGGGGAGGCCTCTACTGCCGGTGATGCCTACAATTTATAGCTGGACATGGTGGACAAGAAGCTCACAGAGACGGTGCTCCTCCTCCTGCTTCCAGAGCTGAGTCACCCTCATCTTAACACATTGTAGAGAAAATACTCTTGAACAGCAAAGTCAAACTGCCACAGAGGAAAATGTTTGCTGGCTACCATGTGGTGATGGAATCTAATTTGAAAGCCACACTCACATAGCAGGCATTTTTAACATTTATTGGCTCAGACTGACAATTTAGAATTAGAATTGCAGACAGTACAAATTCCTGATAAATCTAGTTAGAAATAGCTGTAATTCAGCTTTGACCAGTAAAAATAATAGTTTTGGTTGCAAAAGTAATGAGTAGCTGTGGTGGATAACATTGTTAGAAAATATCATACAATTAAAGGAGCTCATCAGTGAGGAGTTTGTGGAGAAGGACAGCTTCGTTCGTTACAGACTTGTAGTCACAATTTACTAGCACTTTGTCCTCAGGCTGCTCTGACATGAAGGTGAAACAGCTTCTCATATGTAGTTATGGTTGAAGTGCCGTATGTATGTTTGAAAAGTGAGCAGCCACTTCAGGTAGTTTCTGACGTAACTACAGATATAAGCAATGTCATTTTGTCTGGTCAAAACTCACATTCAAGGTCTGTATCTTATGTATGTATAATCTGTAGTTACATTTTGACTAGGCTGAATTCAGCATATCTGCAGTGTTAATCTGACTCATTAGAACTTAAAGATATCTAATAATTAGGGGAATTAAGGAGAGCTTGAAAAAGAATCAAGTGATCTCATTTGCATAAATAGAAGAATAACATTGTATATATCTGAAATGTTTATTTTTTGACAAGGAAGAAATGAATTATGGCCATCAATGAAATGGCCTGCCATACGCTCAGACAGGTACGGTTTCCTGCACAGCTGACAACAGAGTCTATTTTGAGGTGCTTTTCATTATACTATTGTGTCTTCTCCCATTATCACATTTTAGCTCCTTCCAGGGAAAATGTGAGAGAAAGGTTTGAGGAAAAGATACGAGGACGGAGGAGCTGATGCTGTCAAATGTGAAATCCTTCATTCCATAGCGTCACTCTTAAGCAGTGCTGGTTGCTTATGAAGTGCTGCACAGCTGCATCGCCTGTCAAATCAAACCGACTCCCACAAAAATGTAGCTTTTATACTTGATGAAGACTTCTGTGTGGGATATAGTTGTGTTTTTTCACTCTAAACGTATTTTGGAGTTGTTTTGTCTCCTCATTTTGTATTTAAGCAGTAGCTGATTTATACTAGTGCACTGTGGCCCGTTTGATTCATATCAGGATAATGTGCAGATTTCTTTTCTTGCCTGAGAACGATCACTTGGTTGAAGGGTAGGTACAATTTCCATCCACAAAGACTTTCTTTGGTTGAGTATTCAACATCTGACACACTTTCCATTATATATATATATATAAGTATCACAGATTATCACAAGCTGCCCAAAACAACACCCCCGCCTTATTATGTCAGTTCATATTATACTGTAGTGGTTCATATTCCCCACAAAACATGTAATTAACCAAAATATGAAAAACCAGCTGATGTTCAGAGACTTTTGGGCTTTTTGGGCCCTTGGAGGTTTGGGTTGCCCATGTTGCACCCTTGAAAATCAAATTGAATTCTTCCTCACCTCTTTTTTGCCATCATAAAATATGAGCAACATACATCAGCCTAAAATGTACGTTAGGAATAACTGTCAGACACATTTACAGTATGTGAGGCTGCAGTAATATTAAACTGGATTTACCCTTTAACACTTCCATCTAACAGCTTCTTGTTCCAGGCAACGATGTCCCACAACTGTTGAATGAACCTCTCAGGTGTTAAATATTTAATTTTACACCCCCCCTTAAAGTAAATTTGACGAGTCAGCTGCTTGCTAATGTGTGCACTGATATTTAAACGGTTTTGCTTGAACACAGACCCTTTTTAACAGCACCGTTAAAATGACAGATGCCACCCCAGCTGCTCTGCCAGGCTCAGGGCACCGCACAGAAGTAGTTATAGGGTATGGCCACTAGGGGGCAGTGTTGACACATGCAGCAGAGGTGGAGTTTCAGAAAGTTTCAGTGCACCACACAAACTGACGTTTTCTGTTTTCTGTGTACATCAGTACTCTGTCATTTGTGTGTGCCAGTGATGGTTGGAGGCTCTGTTGTTCTTGGCTGCATGTTTGCCCTCGTCCTGTTCTCAGGTTTACAAGCACCGGAACTACTATTTGAATACTTCATAATACAACAACCAAACATAAACCGAAGAACAAAAGCTGCTTGATGGAAGTCCAACTCCTCTGACAGTGTGTTCACTTTACCTGCAGGCTGTTCTGGCTGACCACTGCTGAAGGACGGAGGCAGTTTGACCAGCAGCAGCTTGGATGAGTTCATTTAACGTCAGACGAGGGAGCTTAAATGTTGAGACTCTGTGCATTCAAGCAAACAAAGAGTTTGGCTGCTAATGAGCACCCAAAACTCATTCAGCCAGATAGAACTATATCAAAATGCTGAAATTCAGGCTATTTTTCTACTTATACTGCCACAAAAACCAACAGTCTGTCTCTCAATATTGTGTGAGTGGCCATGTTAAACTGAAGCCACAAGCAGAGCTGGGAATAAAGCAAAATAGAACTCCAACACAAGGTTTCATTTTTAAAAAATAATCTTCCGGCAAACAAAACACATACACTGAAGGGATATAAATACAGAAAGAGACCAGCATCGTTGTGGTTTCCAGACATCATGAAATAATGGCTGCAGGTTTCATTAAAATATTTACACACATATTTCATTCCCTGCATTCTGGTGACTTTTTATGCATCCGTTTGTTCATTTTCTGCATCAGTTTATGGGGAAAATGTCTTTATTAATGTAATGAGAACACAAAATTCAGGCACTAGGAAACAATTCAAAGCGTAATGGAATATCTATGAATCTAATTGCATTTTCTACAATAGATTCAGTGGTTGCATGAGTTCATAATTCATATTTTGAGAAGAAAAAAAGAAAAAAGACCCGCCGCTGTTGGAGGCATTGCTTCATTTATAAGTAATGTTATAGCGTTTTTTGAAAATGAAAGTCTTCTGCCTAAATTTGAATTTCATTTTAAGTAAGAGGAAGAAGTCACAGGGAGCCAAATCTGGGGAGTGGGGCAGATGGAGAGCAGAGACTGTGTGGCTGTGGCAAAAAAAACCCCAAAAACATGTGTAATCACCACATTGTGATGGGGTTACATAGCACAATAGGACTAACTACATGCCACCGCACTACCATTTGTGGCTGTTTGTACCAAATTTTCTCCTTTAGATGTTGCAGTGTGAGTTGACAGTCCAACCCTGAAGGACGAATTCCTGGTGCACAACCATGCGAATGTTTAAGAGAATAACAAATGTGCTCCTGCTGTTTGGTCTGTGGGTTGTAGCCGCAGACTCACCTGACGTCAGACATGAGGGCTGGATCATGCTGCACCGCTGACTGACACAGAATGTGATGTTTGCTTCATGCTCCAGTTTGAGCCTCATGCAGAAAATTTCAAATTCACCAGGGTCTGCAGCTAATGATTGTCTTCATTGGCAATTAATCGGTTGATTATTTTCTCGAATAATTAATTAGTTGTTTGGTCTATAGTATGTCAGAAAATGGTGAAAAAATCCATCGGTGTTACCCAAAGCTCAGGATGGTGTTCTTAAATGTCTTGTTTTGTCCAAAACCAAAAAAATTTTCAATTTATAGTCATAGAAAGGAAAAGAAACCAGAAAGGAAGATTTAGACTTAAAAAAAAAAATACACAGACCTATTCATGATTATCAAAATAGATGGAAATTTATATATTTTGAATAATTGGTTAATTGTTGCAGCTATAAAATGTACCTGCCAGCGGTTACAAACGTGTGCAACAGAGCTCCTAATGTTGATAGTACAACATTGCGTGGTCTCCGACTCATTACAGTTACTGCTTGCACATGTAGCAAGTACAGGACTGTGATGCGCTCGGGGCGCACACAACTTTTTAATTAACTGTACAACTCTTACAGTGGAGACAAAGCGTAAGTATACATATAGAGTGAGTTTGTGGGTTTGTAAAACAACATCTCAGGTCCACTCACCTGATACTGACGACTGATAGATATATATACTGACAGAAACAATGGTCAATCCAACAGAAAAGTTGTACAAGATACAACCCTCAGCTGCACAGTTATAAAGGGAACTGCAGGAGAGTGTTGTCAAAAGATAATAAGTGATTCAAGTACAAAGTCCGTTCTATTTCTGGAAGTTTTGTCTAATGTAGAGGTAATCCTGGTGTAAGCCTCTTGTCTGGTTTTCTATCTTGCACCATCCTGGACCAGCACTGAAGTGAATGACTACTGCTGATATACCTTGAGGTCACTGGACACCTCCACTAATCATCATAATCATGTGTATTCCCCTCACCTTAATCTACTCTAATCCACGGTGTGCACTTTGAAGGCTAAGCTCACAGAGCTCTAGAGCTCCCCATATCTCTCCCCACTCTTAATTACTGACACAGGAATTAGAGGGGAATTACACGACACCCCTGCCTCCTTCCCCATCCTCCCTTAGGTGGAGGCGCCCAGGGGACTTCATTAGGTGCTGGCAGCCAAAAACAAGATACACCCACCCTGCAAGTAAAAGGGGAAGTCCGGATTCATTAGCCGCTGCTTTACTGTGCTCGTTCGCTGTGAAGTATTTCCAATTAGTGTCTACGTTCTAACAGAAGATAGGTTTCTCTGAAAAGCCTGTGATTGGTCATTTATTTGACATATGACAATATCAGTGCTGATTTTGAGTATATGAAATTGTGTAAGAGAACCAGACAAACACATTAAAACAAGAAAACAGCAGGCTGACACAGACATGACATGGCTTTTTAGAAGGATTTTTGGCTTAAAATGGAAAATTACATGTCCAGGCTCAGTTTAATTCAGTTAAGTTAGTAATCAGATGCTGGTACTTATAGTTATTGTGACTAAGAATTATGTAGTTACGTACTTTTTGTATGGATTGATTGATTCTACAGGATATTTGTCAGCTGAATATATTGTGTACACACAATTAATGCCCAGTCTGTGTTATTGTCAGCATATGGTACCTACACTATATTTGGTTGGTCGTACTTTTGTACTTTTAGTAAAGGATAAATTAAAATGCATGACTTTTAACAGAGAATTCCGACACTGTAATATTGGTACTTTCACTAATAGATCTGAGTATTTCTTCCACCTCCGTTAATAATATGGGGCTCCATTGTTGTCCAAACACTATTAAAAACACATCAATAAGCAACACGGTGGTAGTGAGTGATTTGCTCATTCATTACCATGAACACACACTTCAGTTTACTTTGGCTCAACCCCACACAAACCATCCTGCTGCCCTAAATATTCACTAAAGCACCTGGTTCCAAGCGCCCCCAGATGACTCATAGTGGAAATTAATGGGGGCTCCACATGCTACTTCACTACTTTTTTTTTTTTACATTTTTAATTTGTTTCATACTTGCCCCCCCACCGAGACTTTCAAGACTGAGCCTGCAGTTCAGCCTTAAATGTTTACGTTTTTGACAAATGTGGAAATGAGACCTGAAGAATAAAGTGATTTTGATAACACGTCACAATTTTAAGTTTAGATTTTAGTGGTGATTGGTCCAATGATGGAAAGTTGAACAACGGATGACTCCTACTGTTTTTCTGTTTTATACAGCTTCTGGCTCATATAAATGGTGTAGTTTTGGCAGTCTATAAAATAAATATGCATTTGCTGGCACATTTGAGGGTTTAGAAGGTTAAACTGTAATAAATGTAAAATGAACATTTTCTGTGTTCAGAGGGACGAACTGATCCCTGCCTCTTGAGTGAAAAAGTCTCATGGACACAGACAGTGTAATCAGTTCGTTTCTCTGACATGTCGCTGATCTCGAACAGGCTATCCATTTACAGAACGGGAAAAACAGGCAGAATTAACAGGCTTGCCAATAAAACCAATTTGTTTTGACAACTGACACAACAAAAGGATGTGAGGAAGTGAAACACCGGACTCCATGTCAGCCTGTAATTTACTACCGTCGGCTGAAGGTCCAGCCCAATGCTCATTAGAGCTGCAGCTGCCGAGTGGATATATGTCTACCATCCTTAGATCGTTTTTGCAGAATCCCCTCTGCTGTCTGTGTCCCTTCTGCAGTAAAAGGATTTCTGTGGACTCACCTGTATCCGTCAATGAAGCTGGCATTGATGTAGTCGGAGCCCTCCACCCCTCTGATTGGCTGCAGGCAGACGCGAGTGGATTCAAAAGGCATGATGTTCACCAGGCGGTTCTTGAATTTGTTACACGGCAGGTTGGCACTGATGAATCTTGAGGTATGTGCTTTAGAGTTGGCCAGTTTCTGCAGAGACAGAAGGAAGGACACATTTGTCTGTGATGCTCCTCTCTCAGGAGTATCAACTACACCCAATGTCTCCGCTGCCTCTGGTCTTTTATAGTGCTAATGCAGCTAGTTTTGGTGGAGTTTGGTGTCTGAACAAGGTTGTTAAAGGGCAGAAAGAGGCAACACTCTTATTAATGCATGAATGATGCACTTTGAACTGATCCTTTTTGTTCTTTGACTTCAAATGAACGCCTGATGCTGCACCATGTTACACCTCATATCCTGAAGAAAACAAACCCACACATTTACAGTGAGCGGCAGCAGACAGGCCTGTGACAATGCAGATCAAACGGTGGTGCATAAAACTTGTGAAAGCCACCCCAATTGAGGCTGTTTTTTTTTGTTGTTTTGTTTTGGTCCATCTTTGCTGACAGGCCTTAATGTGATTCCTCTGCACTGCAAGGGCAAGTGTCAATTTGAGAAGTGCTTGCGAGAGAAATTTGCAGTGAGCTGAGGATCAAAACCTAATTATGCTCTGTTCGGATTTACAGCCATCCTGCTTGCTTGAACAAGCAGCATAATTTGGGATGTGGCATGCCCCCCAAAGACTGAACTGGTTAAATCAGTGTGGTGTCACTCGGTGTGGAGCGAGCAGGCGAGGACGGTGGGATGCTGCAGCTCATCCCATGTAAAACCACCTACCCTCGTAGGACCTTATCTCTGTTTGTCCCAGCTCTCTCTCCTTCTCTGCATTTCCTGCACTCTCCGTCTCGTTTGACCTGTCATCTCAAGCTCAGGAGTTAATCTCCTGCAGCTCCTCCTCTGAGAAGGAATGCAGCTCTGTTATGCAGGCTGAGGATGAAAATCCCTCGTCTCCCTTTGCTTCCACTGCATCACGAACTTGAAGGTGCACTGTCATGATTTCGTATTGCATTTTCATGAAGATTAAGAATAACAACTCATAAAAATGGATGCAACAGAAGCCAAGAAATCCTGACTTTTACTCCCTCGTACTGCTGTAATTGCTGATTCTGTCTTTGTGCTCCAAAGTCAACAACATGACAAAAAACAGCCTCTTATTATATTAAAATATATGCAGGGTGAGAGGCCTCTTGTCTCAGGTAGATACAGTACAATGTTTGCATGCAGACAGTCTGACCCAGAGTAATTAACATCATTTAATCAATGTTATTAATGTCATTAACCACCGTAATGGAGCATCATTAATGTAATTAGTAGCACTGCTGCCTTTCCTGCTAAGATAAGTCAAAATGTCTGCTGTGAAAAGAATCTATAAATAAAAGCTGTGATGTTCGCAAGGTTTGCAAGATATATTACAGAATTGAGTTTAGGTCTCTCTTATTTGTTGACAAAGCCAAGCATGCCTCAACACCTGGCTACCTTTCAGATCTTCTCTGCTTCCATTTTACCTCCAGGCCTCTTAGATCCTCAGAACAGCTGCTGTTAATTATTCCACGATCAAATCTGGCGGCTATGAGAGATCGTGCCTTTCCGCTGGAAGCTCCAAATCTTTAGAATAACCTTCCTGTATCAATCACTGACACTTCTAAGGAAAATCTCAAGACATAAATGGTTTCAGTGACATTGGGTTGCTCTTTGTGGTCTTCATTTTGAATTGGATTTCAAAAAATTCTCATCCCAGCTTTCTGTTTTCTGTCTGGACAATACATCAAATCTAAAATGTAAACAAGGCTTTTTTGCTCTTACTGTCTGTGCAGTAGGATACTTTTTTTTTCTTTTTTTTCAGTGCATTTTTCATTCGTAAAACTAAAAAAAACACAGTTGGAAGTCTTCATAGTGTTATTTTTAATACAATTCCGTGTACAATTCAGTTTTCCTGACTCATTTAGTTCCCTGTTTCCCCAGTTATTGACTGCTTGAGCATGACAGAACAGCTTGGAAGCCACTGGGTTAGACTATTAAAACACGCTCCACAGTGTTTGACCCTGAAAGACTGTGTGAGGGGAAGCTGCATTCATACAGAACTTTTTGCTTTTTTTTTGTTACTGTCTGTTTTACATAATGATCTTATGGAGCAGAAAATGTTTTAAAAATTGCCTGGAGTATCTTTTTTTTCTTTTAAAAAAAAAATCTGCTTTGTTTTTTGCAGCTCAGGGCATTTTTTATTCAAAATTTCAACTTCTCAGGAAACACAACCTTTGTTAAGCGCTTTTGACAGTTGGCCAGTCACATGGAGAGTAGTGAGACTCTTTGGTTCACTAACTACAATAAAAAATGGAGAAGGTTGTGGTAGAGAGGTTTTGTGCTTTTGTGAGCAGATCTTTCAACTGGCTCTTGCTCAGTCTGAAGTATCCTGCAAAACCACATATTGTCCAAACAGATGTTCAACAGCATACTGTGCCTCTCCTGTACAATATGCACCCACAAACATAGATGAAACTGTGTAAGGTTTGTGGTTTTGTTTTTACACAGTAGCCCCACTATTCATCATTCCTCCCTGGCAATCCCTTCCTTTCTTGTAGAAACAGAAAAAAACAATATTTTTGATGCAAAAAATGGATAAATACAGGTAGCAAACTAATTTAGAGAAGGAAAAAAACCAAGACAAGATGGAAAGGGGGAAAACAAACGATGAAAAAGAAAAAGAAAAAGAAAACAAACAAACGAAAAAAACCCACATAAAACAGAAAAAATAACGGGTAATACACCTTTGCATTGTTTTCTGGTTGGTCTCAGAATTACACTGTGCTTTTATAAAGTCTGTTTTTATTTTCACAACAATAGTGTTATTTCATGATGTCATTCAAGCTGTACAAACTCACCAGAACAGAAAGTACGCACCTTAAACTCCAGTTCCATGGCTGTGACCGTGTCTCCAGGAGGGACCTGGGTGAGCTTCTGGATGTGGGCATACAGGTTGCGGGCAGGGACTTCTGTGTTGCCACACGTTGCAGCTTCTAGCAGGGCCTCATGGATGAATATGTACTGATCCTCCGTCTGCACCATGTAGTTCCTCTGAGCTCGCATACACGTCACATGGCCGTATATGTCCACCGACTTCTCGTGTTTCATCCTCTCCAGCATGGCGTCGATCACGATGAAGCAGCCCGTCCGGCCCACACCAGCGCTGACAAAGAGATAAACATGGATGTCAGCAAAAGCGAGCTGAGTATTGTCGTCTGACATGAATCGACTTCCCTTTTCTCCCACAGCTACATCCTGACAGTGCAAACATTAAAGGATGGCAGTTCAGAGGCTCCACCGATACAGAGTCCCACCCTCTGTCTGAGGCCTGTCTCCCCTTCTTCACTACATATACCTCATGAGGGTGCGTCTCTGTTCAATGTATGCAGGAAAGAAACAAAATAACCTAAAATACTCCTCAGACAATATCTGGTCAGTCGTGTCATCACAGTTCTGAAACTGCCAAATTTCAGTCAATCTCCCCATCACAGTCATAAAAACATATCTCTACTACCAGCATTTGGTGGTGAGATACACTTAAAAATATAACAATGTCATAATATCAAATATATTTTTCCTTGATATTCAGACGAATACAAAAAATTGCAAATATTATAATATCAAATAATAGAAGATCTGGACAGCCTAGACTATCCTGGAAATGAAGGTGGTGAAATTACCCTGAAAATAGCTTGAGGCTCATAGGGTTAAATTGGTCCAAGGATCAAATTAAACTTAAACCATGCTTTTACTTGCCGTTGCAGGCTGCAGTCGCTTCATCTTTTAGTTGCAACACCAAATGGAAGTTTCTAACCAGCCTATTATATTAGGTAGCGCTGCTGCAGGTCCTTTGTCCCTGCTGCTCCTCATCATCATCCACCACTTTGCCTGACAGTACCACTGTCTGCACTTTGTTCCTCCACAGCAAGATACAACGAAACACTGGGTATTTGTACAGAAAACAGAGCTAATATTCCTACGCTCAGTAGGAACAAATAATTGAGGCTGTCTTCTTGTCTGTCTTACATTATGGTGATGTTATCTATAAACATGCCTCTGCCCCCACTCTTGAACCTTGATTCAGTTTATCACGATGCCCTAACATTTACTGCTGGTGACAGTTATTCTGTATGATGTGACAGGCAGCTATTTTTATTTATTTTTAAAGCTCTAAATGGTTGTTTGTCATCACATATCACGTTTTTTTTACACAAGTGTCAGTAGAAGTAGAATATTATTTGTTTTCTGTTACATGAATTAAGGCATTTCGTGCATAAATTAATGCAGAAAAGGTGCAGAAGATTCATCAGAAAGCAGGAAGTTAGGTGTTTAATGCTTCAGGGTGAATACAATCTATGTCCCGGTTTCCTTCTTTAACTGGTCCTATAACCGTCATTGGACTCGTTCCAGTGATTAGCTGCTGCTCAAAGTTCCTTGTGTAAAAAGTAAAACAAAGTATTTGGAAAACAAATACTTTTGTTTTTTGTACAACATAAAAGTGGTATATAAAAACTTGACACACTTTTAGGTTAATTTGAAGCCATTTTTTACAAACTACTTTGTTCTTAATTGTAAGTGTTGTTAACTGTGTTCTGCTGTTGTCTGTTTTAATTTATACGCTTGACATCACTTAAAATGAGGACAAGGTTGAATGAATGAATCAATAAAAACATGTCTCTCATATGCAGATTCTATTAACTTTTGTATCGTTTTATTTTGCAGCATATTTTTTATTTATTTTTTGTATTATTCTATTAAATGTCTTAACCGAAATACTTTGGCATTGGTGATTATGAGGAAAATATGTCACAATAACAAGAAAAAAACGTGATTTTATAACATGACAAGGACCAGATTCATATCATTCATATTACCATGTCAAGGTGCAGACAAAGAAGATGTACAGGTTTTGTTTTAAGCTGAGCTAGACACTGGTCCTTTTTTCAACTATAATGTGCCACTTCTATTCAAACTCTGGTTTAAACTTTAAACTTACTTTTATCTATTTCAATCTTCTATTTTTATGTTCTCTTAATTCGAATTGAAATGTTTTTACTCAGTTTTTCTTTCCTTTTGAGCATGCACTATGTAAAGCACTTTGAATTGTGCGTGAACAAACACACTAGCCTTACTTTGTATGTTTACAACGACTGCTTTCTGTTACGACATTACAAAATGCAATATAATTCTGAGTTACACACATATTTCACAAGCGTATGCGGCGCTACACTGTGACACTGCTGACCTCAGTACTGCACAGAAGACGTGATGTGAAGGTCTCTGAAACAGCAGGGAAGGAGCACGCTGCCTACAGGAAAGTAGACTGGGTTCTCAGATCTTTGCTTCTCTTGTTCCTTTGATATGTTTGCTATAAAGCTTCACAGGTCAGCCGGGTTGGTAAATACCAGCGTGCAAATAAGACTTTCAAGGATTTCAGGAAAGTTCTGTGTTTTATTTTTGTGTATTACATTTATTTTGATGAATCTGAATAACATTCAGCAGTTAATGCCAAGTATTTTAGCATATTTGTGCGTAAAGTGTAAAACGTCTTTCCTCTGGTCGCTTTAAGGCTTTAGTTTAACAGACTAGGTCGCAACAGACTGTATTTTCTGACCATGTTAAGTATTAAAACTGGAAATTGAGGTGAAAAGGCTTCTGTGAAAGTCTCCTCCTTGCTGCATTCCACTGCCTTCTTCATTTACCAAACACCTAGTGTATTTAAGGTCCAAGCAACGAGCGGTGCAAAGGCCTCTTACATCTATAGGGATAATTATTGTCATTCCAAATGAATTACATGTTTGAGCAGCTAAAGGTGCTCATGAACCTTTGCAGTCCTGACTTTAGGTTCCACTTACAGGTACCAAATTCAGCAGACACATGTATCATTTCCACATGGAGGAAAAAGCCTCCTGAAGTCATACCCCAAGTACCTCAGAAAGTCAGCCATTTGTACTTTACTGTTGAGTTTTGGACCAGTGTTTGCCATTTACAGGGGCTGTACTGTAACGCTCTCCTCTTAGATAAATAAACAGAGCAACTTCAAGTTTGGTCAGTGTCATATAACGCTATTGCAAAACAATCAGAGCTGGGACTTATCATTGTATGCTGTTGCCATGATGATGTTTTGCCATTAAAATGGAAGGTGTTGGTACTAAAATATACATCATCCAATGTACTCTTCTGGAAATGTCCAGCTGGGAGCATTTGACAGGCCTTTGGAGGTGCAGTGCTTTTTCAGCTGAGATGTTTTGGTTGCTTTGACATGGAATATTTATGGAGCAGGAGTAATGTGTTGCAACTAGCTACCTAATTTTGCAGGTAGTTTGTTTTATCAGCAAGTAGTGACTGTAAAAATGTCAGTACATGATTGAGTAAATGCTAAGGCCTTTGCCCTGAATGCTGGAGCATGTAGAGAGAGGACAGACTCACTCTGATCTGCTTGGCTCCATGAGATTTTGTGGCAGGGAAACATCCTACCACTAAGTAAGTACCACTGCTTAGGTTCAAGAGTTGAAGTTTGTCAGGTAGTTGTGGTGTTTGTCCAACTAATCCTTGTGATTGGACAACTGGGTAAACAGTGACAGTGACGAGAGCAGCATTTCAGAACATATTTCAGCTCTCAGCACCCAGAAAAAGGCTCCTAGTTCTCAGCGTAGAACAGATTCTGTCAAAGACTCTTCATACTACTGCCGTTTGTGTAATGTAAATATGAGGTTCTCATTTTGGAAACAACTGAAAAAATATGGTAGACACACCTCCTAACTGGCTCCTTTAATATTCCCTGTCCTGATATGGTGACCTCATATTTCAAGTTTTCCATGGGTGCTTAAAAATGATCTATGGGAGAACTCTATAGCACAGGTGCCTGTGATTCATGCTGTTACAATGTACAATGAATGTCGCATTCCCCATCCTTCAAAACCTTCACTCGCTCCTGTCCCGCAGAGAATTCACTTCAAAATCCTTCTCGTCACCTACTAAGTCTCAACAGCCCATTATTATTATTATTATTATTATTATTATTATTAATAATAATATGAGAAAGTTTAAATCATGCCTCCCTTCACATCTACACACACCTGCAGAGCCACTTTAAGAATGCTGTTCATGGCATCCTGTATATACTGCATATATGCTTCATCTCATATCCTATAGCTCGTTTATACAGTTTATTCTAGCCATACTATTTATACTAATAATGCTTTTCATACCGATATTTATTTCCACCTGTAGATTTAGATCATCTGTCTTACATTGTATTCACAAATATTAGTGTGTTCATAGTGTTCTGTCCATACAGTCAATTCTACAGTATATATATTGTATATACCATACTGTAAATAACACACTTTACAGCTGCTTTTGCACTTCTGCTTAGAAGCTAAACTGCATATTGTTGTCTTAGTACTTGTTCTCTACGCAATGACAATAAAGCTGAATCTGCTCTAATCTAATTTAAACGGTTACACAAATCACTGGATGCTGCTGGAAACGTGTATTACGATAATGTCAGATAATGCGACACACACTTGGCTGCATGTTGGAGGTGTGAATGTAACAGGCGGCTTACCTGCAGTGAACCACCATGGGTCCAACATCTGGAGGGTTACAGGCCTTGACTCTGCGTAGAAAGGCCAGTGTTGGGGTGGGATACTCAGGCACGCCGTGGTCAGGCCAGGCCAGAAACTGGAACTGTCTAACTTCTCTTTTCTCACTGGAGCCGTTCTGTTGGAGAACACACACACACACACACATTCACTCACATTTGGTCATTTATAAAAACTTAATTCAGCACACTGAGAAATCCATGATTTGATTATATATCCATCAGTGCAGTGACATAAATGCATTAGAGTCACTAACTGATCAATCATCTGACTCATTAATGTGAGGATCTCACATTAATGTTGTGTATTAACATAGCTTTTACCACAACAACACTACACAGCCCAGTTTATGTGCTCCAGACCAGTTAATGGAAATGAGCCTAAATCACATTTTCTTCCTTTATTTTATGTGACATTTCAAAAGTTCTTTTTGAACTTGTTTGATAACTATATGGAAACACAGCTCGTAACTGGGTTGGTGTGTGTCATTTAGAGGACAGGCTGTTTGGGAATTCACTGATTCATCTGCATGGTGAGGAGTGTCTTTGTTAATGTTCAAAAGAAGCTAGTTGGGTTTTTATGACCAAAGGAAGATAAGATTTGACAAACTTGTGGTGTATTTTAGTGGTGTTGGAGTGAACGCACTCATGATACATGTTTAAAAAGGGCTTTAGTGCTCGTTCAGAACAAACCACCGACGCATTCTGTGGTCTGTGAGTCAAGACGTGCTTTGCTGCTAAACAGTCACACTCTATATGAACAACATATGCATCAAGTTCTCACCTTATAGAGGGCGAATGTTCGCACGCTGTATGTAGCCAGCTCCACAGTGTCCAACATGGTCACCTGAATCATCCCATATGTCTCTGTGCCTCGACTGGGCCAATACTGGTCACACTTCACCTACACACACAAGCACAGTAAATGTACTTACATTTTTACAAATAACAGCGTTGAGGATAGTAGGGGGAGGAAAGAACAGAATAGCTGGCCATCCACACATCCATTTATAACTTTTGTCCAGGACATAATATACAAACAGAAGCAGGTCAGATAGACTGCATTGGATATTAATGAATTCCACAGTAGGATTCCTCATGATTTTGTTGAGTCCACACTTAAACAGTTGACAAACCTGGAAAATGTAGACTATAATACATAATGAATTTAGATATAGGGAAACAGAAACGCAAAGTTTTCCTAATCAAATGACTGCTGTAACTGCCTTCAACACATAGAAGCACTCTTTGATCTAGAATGGGACAAAATCAAATGTCTTCATTCATTTGGTTAAGTTCAGGCACAAAAACAAATTGGATAAGTTAAAGGAAAGATGTGGGCGTATGTTGAAATAAGTAATAAGCGTGTAATATTTCCTGCCCCTCTGGGTGAACCACAGACAGGTGTTAGTGGTTCTGACAGAGGACTGAGGGTGTCTGTCACAAATAATAATGGCGCTCTGCTGTGGCTCTCAGCGCTGCCCTGTGGTTGTGGAGTTATTAACAGTGTGAAAGAGGGCTGACATCATTACTCATATGAACACCGTCTCTACCCGGCTACCTCTAGCGGGAAGCTGTTGCAGAGCCAAGCTCATCTGTACCACGAGAACCGTACATCAGGGTGTCGACGCTCCTCCTCCAGCCCTCTTGTCTATTGTTTCTGTACCCCTGTTTGAAATATATGTCCGACTGTGCAAGAATCTCATTCAGACAATGTTTTTAAATTATAAGCTGCAGTAAGAGTAACTGAACTCAGTGATACCTTTTAATGTGTTTACAGTCAGTCTCTACAGAAAGAATTCAGACCCCTTTGCTTTTTGCAGACTTTATGGTGTAGGAAATCTGATTCCATATGAATAAAAATGTAAGCTTTGCACAACAGCCTAGACTCAATAACCAATAATGAAAAAAAGTAAAGGTAGATTTCAAGACATATTTGCGCAAAAGTGAAATCTCTCATTTACAAATGAACACAAACACAGAGAAGTATGCATATTGAGAAAAGCCAATGGACTCACTAGCCCCGTCACTTGCTCCAGCATGATGTCCTGCTCTCTCTGGACAAACTCCACCTCCCTGAACATGTGACATTTGGCTCCAGCAACTAGAACCCACTCCACTAGCCAAATACCAACAAACCCTAAAGCTTTATTTTTTTATACATTTCTTTTTTAAAGTTTTTTTTTTTTTTGTTGGCATTTTTGCATTTATTGGATAGGACAGCCGAAAGAGACAGAGACAGGAAAGAATGGAGAAGAATGGAGGAAGGACTTGCAGTAAAGGGCCATGAGTGGGATTCAAACCCATGGCCGCTGTGTCGGGGACTATAGTCTCCGTATACGAGTCGCCAGCTCAAACGGTTGAGCTATGTTGGCGGCCCCCTAAAGCTTATATTATAATGCCCACCTCCTCAAGTATACAAGGCTTGGGCATGTGACGTATGTTTTATCATTCCCTAGATCTGTGAAAGTCTATGTAGACTGCTCTGTAGATATCCACGTGCAGTCCATAATTTGTCTGTTTGGCCACTACGTTACAAGGGCAGCGTGTATATGTTTGGGAGTAGTGTCCACGTGTGGAATATGTAGACATATGACCATGTAGACCTACTGCACATGTGGAAAGGAGATTGCAGCAAACTACAAAGTCGTTTAATAATAGTAACAATGCATCCGTAGTTTCTGCTATCGTCTGTGTGCCTATCTGCAAGGGAGTATAACCAAGGGAAAGGGGCTAAACACACCAGGCCCTCACAGAGTCAACTTATGTCACAGTTGTAGCGTTAGAGTGTCTAAATTCATGAGGACTTGAAACGGTATACAAATCAGGAATAAAACACACTACCATGGCAGTACATGTTGCTGGAAAACAACACATTGGCATAAAAAGAAGCAAATTTGGATTTGTCTTTCATTCCCGGCATAATCAGCTGTTTTGGTCGAACACTCCCTGTTGGTCACAGTGCAGTGTAAAAACATTTTTAGCAAAAAGTCAGGAAAGTTATAAACATCTGTAGTTCTTAAGTTTGGCTCAAACAACTCTACAAATGTGCAGTAAACGACCAAAAAAGTGTGCACCCAGATGCTGACGCGGACAGACAACCGTCCTTGCAAATTTCTTCAGTCCACCATCCATGCTTGGTTTGTGCACATTTTGTGGGAGGCAGAGTAATAACGCCTATGCGTCACCAATTTCACCATGAACTATGGGCAAGTCGAAGAGTCTGCAGATATGCAGTCTCACAGACGGTGCATAATAGCGTTGAAAAGTCAGCATCAGAGCCCTTGCGCACTTGACAATTTGACAGCCAAACAGCCCTGAGCCCTTGCACACTTAAGCTGTGCTCACACTGCGGGAATTTTAAAATCCTGACAGATTTTGAAATTGGGTTGCATCATGCACATAAGGAGAAGCTTCACAGATATTCTTCTCTCTAATCTGAGACATGCACGGACTACAAGAATGGAAAACAATGGCTCATAAAACAACTACAGGATATTATTAAGATTAGCGTGCCAGAGGGATCAGTCAGGGAGCAGTGTGTCACCTCATGTGATCTCACGGTGAAGCAGTGTAGCATGTATACACTTATATATAGACTCCGCAGTGAGAAAAAACTAAAGTAGAAGGGTAAATGATAAATCTAGATAAGAAAGTGGCTGTCGAGGTGCAGTCAACATGGGTTGTCTATTCTTCTGTGAGAACTTGAGGTGAGATCTGAACTCTTAGTTTTCGTATCCGTCGCTAATGTTAGAATGTTAAGTGTTGCTTCTATAAAGTGTAAACTGGTTCGGGCGCTAGCATGATAACTGTAACCATCCAGATTTGAACTCATAAAAATATCAAAGATGTTTGACATTATGGGGGTGGCCTCGATCAGACTGTGAGCAGAGACTTAGGTTTCAGACTGCAACAGTGGTGAGGGGACAACCTTCCACCTGAAGACAACTAGACCAGCTAAAACACAATGATGTACTATCTATTATTACAGAAATCTGAGCAGCTTTATACACCTACATTAAGAAGCTACCTGTAAACCAAAGCCATTTGTCAACATGAGAGGCTCACCCGTGACTTCTCCTCTAGGCGGGTCATCATGACGATGGTGCAGGTCCTCTGCTCCCACACCATCCTCCAGAAGTCACTCAGCGTCTCCGGCAGCGGTCCCTGTGTGGCAATGTAAGCATTCTGCTTCCTGTAGCCGTCAATGTAGTTGGCATTTATGTAGTCGCTACCTGGAACTCCTGCAGCCAGGAACAAGTTGGATCAAGTTAGCAAGTGGATTAAAATGGAAGAAGATAAAGTTATTTCTTTCCTACTACTTAGGCTTCCTAATAAAACCCTGTTTGAAATAAAGGTCTGGTCCTCTCTGCAACTCAAGCACAAAGGGAGATGTGTATGTTTCTCACCGTCCACAGGTGTGAGAATAACTCTGGAGTGGTCGTAGGCGATAACATTTGCATAGCGGTTCTTTGGCTTGTTGACCTCCAGGTTGGAGTGCTCCCAGGTAAACTGCTGTCCTGGATCAATAGACTGACAAACGAAGGAGGAGTAGGGAGAAGAATGTAAAGAGTTGGGAGGGAGAGAGAGCAGGTAAGCATTTACTACAACAGTGCCTGCCTTCTTTTCTGTGGTTTAAAGCCTGTCAGAGCTTAGTGTGAAAAGTCCAGACCAATAAATGTGACACAGACATTAATTCATCTTCCCCCCTCCAGCCTGTAGCTCTATAATATGAAAAGCCCTGGATGATCTTTAAGCCCCCTCCTCCTGAAATCCCCTCCAGCCGTCCTCCTACCAGCTCAGTGCCTGCTAGTTAAAGGGAGAGCAATGCAGTGAGGTTGTGGCACAATCATCTGGGATGCACGGTTATGTGCAAAATTATTCATCCTCATGCCAAATTTTGATTCACAGCAATTTTTTATTGGACCAGTAGATTTCTTCTGGCTGGAAATGACATAAACAAGTGACAAAAGATGGTTATACAGAGTTTTAGAGATGGTAATCATATATTTGACCCATTTCTGTTTAAAGAAATATATTTGTCAGTAAGCACTGGCAAAGTCTTTATTTCCCACGTTTACACAGCAACTGAATGGTTCTCATGATTGACAAGCTGGTTGCATATCTCTACCGGGATTTTGTAAGACTTTCTTTTTTGTTGGAAAAAATGTGGCTCCACATACTACAGATATTTCACTATTTACACTCTTACAACCTTTACAAACTGGGGGTTTTTCACAATACTTTGCACATCAGCTTTAGAAAGATATTTCACCATGTTGAATGTATCTTCCAACAACTTGCTGACAACTTGCTCTTCAGTATTCAGCTATTGAACCATGCTGCATTTATTTTATTGATAAAGTATGTTTGATTTATCTCTCAATCTGTCTTGCCATCTCCTCTCTTCTCAGTGGAAGCACATCCTTTGGTTCCCCTGCAAACGTTTTTGTCACTGGTGGCCACAGCTGAGTCAGCCATGGCTTCCCAGTTGTGCTTAAAGGGAAGATTTTTTTTTGTTTTTTTAAAGTGTAATTTTGGAGATTTTTCAAAAGAAAACATCAAAACCTCCAGTGGGTTTTACGGTTCAAAGAGTGAACTTACCAGGCCTGCAGGGACTTGGACCATCTTTCTTTTCTGAGCCAATTACACCATATAAACCAGATTAGCCTCTTCGTGCTCTAGTACAGGTCTCCTAATCATTTATTCAGTATATAAACAAGCAATTGGTTTTAGAGAATTTGTCTACAATGCCGTTTATGTTTGGAACAACATTCTATTATATTTAAAGATGCATGTTTAGTTGACATCTTTACGTCAACACTGAAAACCTTCCTGTATCGATTTTCTCTTACAGCTGCCCCTACAGCTCAAACTTACTCAGGTTGAAAAAATCCTCTAATGTTAATGTTTTTTTTGTGGTTGTTTAAACTTTGATTTTTCAGATTTGTTTTGCTTGCTTCTGTCCATGTTTTCTCTGTAACTGTAATAAGCTGCAGAGTGATTATGCAATTGAAATAAATGAAATAATTAATTCATGTTTGTTGCCTCTTTGCTAATCTCTACTGCTTTTATTGAAATCACGCTACACTAACGCTTTACTGACAACAGGCAGTCTTTAGTCATTTAGTCTGTCAAGGCACAAGCATTGAAGGAGCTAACAGCAGCCATCAGTCGCTAACATGAGCTAGCTGGAGTTCACAGGTGCTAACTAAGTCTAATAGGCACCAACAGGAAATAACAACATCCAACTGGAACTAAAAGGTACTAACAGGAACCACCAAGAGCCAACTGGAGCTCACTGGGGCTCAAAGAATCTAACAGAAGCTAACAGGAGCCATAATGACCAAACAAGAAACATTAGGAGCAAACAAAAGCAACTTGGAGCTCAAAGTAACTAATCGGAGCTAAGGGGAGCTTTCTTTACCTAATATGAGTTAACAAGAGTCATCAGGAGCTAACAGGAGCTTTCTGTAGCTTTAAAAAAAAAAACATACAGGATCCACCAAGAGCTCACACAAGCTATCTGGAGCTAACAAAGGCTAACTAGACCTCAAAGACACTGTGTAGTTTGGCACATTTAAAATTACCTCAGAAATATTCCAGCTTTTGTCATGTTCCTTAATTTCGAAAGAAAGAAAGAAGAGACGACAGCAGATGGTAAAATATACTTCTCTAAATGGTTCTTACAACTTTCTTATTTGTATTCCTATGCATAAAGACCCTGCTGTATGTGAGATGCAAACCAAGGCTGTGTACTGATGTGAACTGCTGCCTGATGATTGGTCTTTATTGATTGCTGTCTGGTAAACAGGTTGAGCTACAATGACGTGCTGCAAATTCATGATGGATCTTCCAGAGTTTCACGGCTCATCTTACATCACCTGGAAAAACCACATACCCATATATATAAACACACACACACACACACACACACACACACACACACACATGGGCAAAACAAAGCAGTGACAAGACTCTAATATCCTGCTGCTTTTTCTCCTCACTGGCTGGACGCTCTGCAACTGATAATAATGACAATGGAGAGAGAGGTTGAATGCACATCTTATTTAACAGCCTGTTAGGTAAGGCTTCCACAACACTGCACTGACAAACCACTCACATTACTGCTAATGCGCTCTGCGAACATGTAGATCAGTTACCGAGATGACAGTGTAATCACACTGCAGCAACACAAAACAAAGCAGGTAAACGCATACAGAGGAACAGCCAGGCGTGAAGCATGTGGATCTGTGTGAGCCAGACTCACACTCAGCACCTGCCACCACATTCGCTGGGTCAAGAATAATAATTGACTTAGCTTTAATACACATTACAGGAGTGATTACAACACAGGGATTAGGTTCCTTGGCACTTGTGATCAAAACAAACTTTAGGTATAGTGTTATGAATAATATACTCATGTCACACCTATTTTTTAAGATGAGTTCATTTGTGCGTAACAAAGAGAGCTTTTGTGACATATTAAAGTTCCTCTAGGGTTATTTTTCAATGTGTATGTATGAGTTGACTGTGTTTGTGTTCACGCACTTGCTTTGTGGATATAGTTATTTACATAAATACATATTTGTCATTTACAAAGGCCTGTTGTCTAACCTTAAAATAGAAACTTTGACACATCATAGCAGGTAAAGCCAATGTTATGCTCCTTAACAGGCTTATAATTATACCTTTGGGTTCTACTAGAGTATGGTTACATGCATTAATAGCAATAATAATATCATTTAGTTTCTCCTTCTGTACATTGCCACAGCTGCAAAAGTCCATTCTGTAAAATGCAGAAGTTGCAAAATCTCAAAAAAATAAGGTTGCCAGTCTCAAGTTTGATTACTACCATTCCCCACACTGACTAGTCTGTTCTGTCCAATGCCAGTAGATCAGTAGATTAAAGAATTTTAAAAGGAAAATTGATTAATGTACATTAAAGAGCCCATCTTTCGCATATTTACAATTTTCAAATTCTATTTTCGGGGTCTGCCTGAACATGTTACATGCTTTACTGTACAAAAATACATTATTTTTCTCATACTGTACATTTCTGCAGAACTTCTTCCTACCCTCTGTCTGAAACACCCTGTTTTAGCCCCTGGCTCTTTAAGGACCCCCTCCTGAAAAACACAGCTCAGATGAAAGTGAGGCTATATAGGTCATGTACCATAACCCCAGTTCTCAGAATATATGCAGCTAGACCTAATAGAAGCTGCTCTTGTAACAAAGTAATAATTCTGTGTTTGAGGGCGTGTAAAATTAGCCGCCAGGCAGGTGTTATGCAAATGAGTAACATGATGATGTAGATAAGAAATGGAAGACAAGCCTTGACTTCAAAAGGAGCGTTTCAGGCAGGTAAGGAGCAGTGTTTTCTGTGGGAGAGATGAACTCCCTTTGGTATGGACTTTGAGCTTTGTAAGTTTGCAAATCTTTTACATGCACAAAAAGAAAGTGTAAAACATGTAGGGAAACAGTGGGTTCTCTAACTCTAAGAAACCCAGGCTATTTTAGCTTTAATTTAATTATCTTCATGTTAAAGCTCTGTGGTCAACATAAGGGCTAGCCACTTACGCTGTATCTGGCTTTTATCAAAACAGTCTGGGCTATCCAGATCCTTCATCCTTATCATCATGTATGATAATACTTGAACATTTTTCACATTCGCCTTTAGCTCATGGAAAAAATAGTTTAGTACTTCGTGCCAAATGGAAATAAATTTAATTCATGTAATATAAGCCCTATATTGGAGACAATGCAGAAATATGTGGTTATTTCAAAACTGAATTATGCTTCGGTGCGCAGAGAAACAACTCGGAACATTGGAAAGAGTGAGTCCTGCGGCTTATTTTGATATGCGGCAGGCCCATGTTATAAAACAAACTTTGTAGCTTATTCAGTTGAGTAGCAGGGTAGTGAAAGTGATTACAGGGATGATTAAAGATATTTCTTTACAGAAATTGAATCTGTTTTTGTAAATCTTCAGTATGGAAAAAACAGGCAGTTCTGTTTTTTTTTTCCTGTAATATGACATTAACATATCAGTACAAAGATATGGTAATATCTATGCAATGTAATCATTCTAAAGATATTAACATATCTAGACTGTAACATATCAGTTCAATGACAAGTTCATGAGTAATTCAAACAAGAGTAATGGGTGTAGAGATGGGCACAGAGCTGCATGTGGGTTGTAACTATGATTTAATTTGATGTCAATTGAAAATTATTTTCCTCGCCCACATTGACCGGCAACTGGCCTTGGGCTAGTCGTGTGGTTTTATTTGATATGCTCTACACCTGACTGCAAATTAAAACGTTGAGATCAATTCAGTTGAGAAGAAGAAATGTGAATTTGGATTCAAAGTGCATCAGTTCAGCTCTCAGGGTTAATAATGGCTGCATTCCACTTATGGGAGCTCCAACTGTTATGCATGCTGGCTTACTGTCATGGCTTACTGGGACATTTAAGCCTTTCCAGCCTGGAGGTCCCTGCCCCGGGGTCAGGCTGCATTTGTTTTTACTGCCATGATTGCAATGGCAAAAATGGAATATCTATAAGGTTGAAGAGCTCATGGTTCAGTTTTGCCGCTTAATACGCATTTTTGTTAATCAAACTTTCAGAAAGAACATGAAAATGCATAGATTGCAGTTAAATAAGGTAATATAGACTCACTGCTTTGATTGTATACTGACCAATCCTGCTTGCTGTCATTACAGTCACCCCACTAAGGCCCATTCTGAGCCAGGGAAAACCCTGTCCTGCAATAAGTCAGAATGTGTGCTGTGAAACAGGTCTGCAGCAGCAGCAGCATGGACACTATCCACTGCCAGTGCAGAGGGTGTTTCAGAAGAGCTGTTAAGGAGCCCTGAGGCTCACCGAACAGCCCAAAATAAGTTTTACTTGAGTAAACCAGCTTTTACTCATTCAATACGGGTAAAATAATAGATGTAATCATTATTATGTAATGAAGAGAATTACTGTTACAGAGCCATATGCATTATATGAAGTGGTCTCCAGCAGTCCCCAAACAGACTGGCCCATTCATCAGATGTAACAAGCTGTGAGATGCTCTGGCAGGTCTCATTTTAAACACAGCCATTATCAGCTTTTCATTTCAAGCCCTGCTGCTCCCACTGTGGACTAATGGCTGGTTCCTCCTATGCAACAGGACGCTGGAGGACATACAGTATGTGTGGGTCTGAATAAGAGTGAGCGGGACCTCGTGCTTCTGTCACTGACATTACCCAGATCAAAGTTAACAGATTCCTCACGCCTGTAAAGCATCTTACACATCAGCTACACTGGCCGTGTTGCCATGTAACTGTCAAGAGAACCTCAAGTGAACTTTTGTAATGTTGCAAGAAAAGAGAAAGAAAATATGTGTTAGGCTTGTTTCCATGAATTGCTTAGGAACGAATTAACTAGGTTGCGAGGTATTGTCAGAAGGTGGCGGTATAGGATATGCTAAGCATGGCTTTAATAAATAGAGTAGAAGAAGAAGGACACAAACACAGATGTTTACCAGCTGTCAGAAACCCTCAAGGAAGAAGAAACAAACAAAGCTTTGTCTTTTTAGGAGAAAAAATTTCAAATAGAAACAGTTCAATAGATGCATCAAAACAAACAGAATACTAGTCTCTGTAACTTCAGATAAGAATGATGCTCGTGTACCTTCTCTCGTGCTCAGGCATAAAGAAATATGAGCAGTCGTGCAGGCAGCAGTTTGGCTCCTGTTTCATTTCTGCTTTCTAAGCACAACAAGGTCATCAGCTTCTTACATTTATCTCCTTTTACTGAAACTGCATTTAAGGACATTCCTCTGCTCAGTTTAGATTACATTCTCACTCCTAATGAAATCCAGCAGAGCTCCACTGTGGTTAATTAATAACCTTGTAATATTCAATAATTGAAAAAGCTCCTTCCACTTTATAAGTAAATTAGACTCTGTAAATGCATTTACAGCTAATTAAATGAAGGTTTCCTGCTCTTTACTTAGACTCTAGAAGTCAACTACATTTTGCTACAGCACGTATAGCTTACAACAAAGTTGTTTACCTGCAATGATACATTTTTGTGTTTGTATGAATGAATACTCTATATCCATTTTGGCTTTTCTTTCATAAGCATATAGTGGGAGAACTTTGTAGAATGTGACAAAAACTGAGGCCAGTTCTCCAAGATGCTTGGAACACACTGCTTCCCAAGTAACCTGTGCAACCTGTGTACCAAAGAGACTTGCTGCTAAAAATGTAAAAGGTATACGAAGACCCACTACGGTCTGAGTGAGTCGTCTATGAGGCCCAAAATTTGGTGCCATGCCCATAGACTGCAATATTGTGGCAGTCTACTGCACATACACACACAAGCCTTCAATCCTCTACAGTCTGGCTTTAGATCAGGCCACAGCTGCATCACTGCCACGATGGAAGTGGTTAATGACATCTTCTGTGCTCTTGACAACAAGGAATACTGTGCTGCTGTCTTTGCTGATCTGTCTAAAGCGTTTGATTCTGTTGACCACCCCATCTTGTTCGAAAGACTAAGACATATTGGTCTCTCTGAAATCTGTATCTCCTGGTTCAGTAGCTACTGTTCTGGGTGCTTACAGTCGATAAGAATGGAGGATCTTCTCTCGGTCCCACTACCTCTTCACAAAGGTGTCCCCCAAGGTTCCATACTGGGTCCAACACTATTCAATATTTACATCAACAACATAACCCATGCTGTAGACAACTCCCACATTCATCTGTACACCGATGATACCATTGTTTGTACATATAGCTCCTCCCTCAATTATGCATTTTCCAATCTGCAAACCACATTCAACAACATCCAGCATGCCTTGTCTGACCTTCTTTTATCACTAACCACATGAAAGACAAAATGTATGGTTTTCAATAGAAACCTCCCACAGATCCAGTCCCCAAATAACATCATCTCCTTGAATGGATAATCAAATTCGTCAATAGCTACAAATATTTAGGTAACTGGCTCAACCCCTCCTTCTCTTTTGAAACCCACATCAACTCTCTGTTCACCAAAGTCAAAAAAAGAATTGGTTTTCTCCATCGTAATAAATCCTCATTTACACACCCTGCTAAACACCTCCTGGTCAAAATGATTGTACTACTGACGATTGACTACGGCGACATACTTTATAGATCCACATCCAAATCCCTCCTTCATAAACTGGACACTATCTACCACACTGCCATCCGTTTTGTCACTGGTGCCCCCTTCATGACTCACCACTGCACTCTGTACAGCCTAGTTAACTGGCCCTCTCTTCACTCCCGCAGGCAAACTCATTGGTATTTGTTCATTTATAAAACTATTACAGGTCAAACTCCGGCATATCTACTTTCACTACTCATCACGCGTCACATCAGCTGCTCACTTCGCAACAGCAACCTCATCCACCTCCTCTTCCCCAAAGCCCGCACTATTTTTGGCCGCTATTCATTTCAGTTTTCTGCAGCTCTCAACTGGAACCAGTTACAGAAAACACTCAAACTCAGCTTTTTTATACCTTTGTCATCTTTTAAAAATATGGTGAAGGCACTACTTACTGAGTCCTATACCTGCTTTTAGTGTATTTTATCTTCAGGCCTTTTATTGTTGTTTTGTTTGTGTATTGTTTTTTTTTTAATGGATGTATTCCTATCATTGTATTTTCTGTTCTGTGCTGCCTCTTGGCCAGGTCGTTATTGTAAATGAGAATTGGTTCTCAATTAACCCACCTGGTTAAATAAATGAAAATACAAATAATAATAACATGCATGCTACATGTCCATGGTGACCACAACTGTCTGTGAGTGCATTCACAAGGGGCTATAATCATGACTTAAGTGCATCAAGCACCATCTGCAAAGCATGTGATGTCTTCCACTTTGGAAAAAGTGCAACCCCTGTGTTGGTGTGATATAAAAATGTATGCTTTTTTAACGTGCTGTCAGCAGACACATTATATTGATGAAGAACGCACATGCCATCGTACCACAGTTCATGTTGTGTACTCCAAATATTTTCCCCAATTCTGGTGGTGGTTTCCCACTTTGGGTGCACTCCTGACTTTTTAGACTTTTTAGTCTGAGAGACTGTGGCTCTTGCACTGGCAATTGCTGTTTGGTCTCTGGGTCATAGCCGCAGACCCACCTCTCACCAGTGATGACCCTACATATGAAGATTGGCTTATCTTGGGGCTGTTACAGGCTTTGAAATGGTGCTGCTTCTGCAGGTCCATGGTAAAATCACAATTGCCCATCGGCAAGTGGTCACAACATTGCATCTAACACTGGTCTGGACATGCAGTCCTAACTCACAAGAGTTACTGCTCGCACCTGTTGCATGTACATGACCTGTGTTTGAGTCCAACAGGAACAGTATCAGAATTTTTTGATCACATCTCGTATTACCAGAATCAGATATTAAAATATCATTTGTACAAGTAAACACAAATTATAGCTGGAGATGTGGCCTCATTATTATCGAATCCCAAATCCAAACATTTATCCTTGCTTCATCTACACACTCATCTGTAAACATACTTTAAGCAGCTGCTCATGTTTGAATCAAAGTTAATTCCCACCAACACATTCTTATCTCAACTGAACGTTATCTTGTTTAGCAAATACAACAACTTGTCTCCAAAACGTTCTCTCTGTTTCACCATACTGGGAGAGAAAAAAAATGGGGAAGGTAAAAAAGTTGCTTCAGTTGCTGTTTCATAATTTATATGCCCCCTTCTTTCTGCTGTGCATAAACAGTGCACCCATCTGTCCTGGTTTATCCGCTTGGAAATTCACCACTTTAAATGCAAATTACCTTCCTTTGTAGGACATCAACAAGCCATAATCCCTCACTGGCTCTTACAGTAGGTAAAAGCAGTGGAATATTATTCTTGGAAAGGAGGCTGAGAATTCATGCATACTTAGCAGCATCCTTTTTACCAATGTGAACTTTAACTCTGCAATGGTAAGCCAGCTCTATACATGAGTAGAAACATCTCAGGGAAAAAAAGCGCACTGGGAAATGTACTGAGCGTGAGAAAATGAAAAGCTGATTTTCCAGATGTGCTTGAGTAAATGTATGTTTACCCTGGCCTGAGTGAAACAAATAGCATCACTAAATGACAGGAAAAAGAAATCTGTAGGTCAACAGGAAAGGCCATATGCTGTTTTATTTTGAGTTGGAAATATCAGCTGTGTGATTGATTGAAAAAGCATTTTACAACATCAGAGTGATTTTCATTTGCTTTCTGCTCCATATCATGATTAGCGCTTCTTGCAACATTTATTTGAAACTGTCTAGTTGTACCTAATTCTGAATGAATAAAGACAAACCCAGGCTGGCTTGCTGTCTTATTATTTTGAGCTTTCTCAACTCCTGCATGTTACAGTACAGACAACTATAAAAACAACAACACAGGATTAGTAAAATTGCATCTATCAGAGGATAATCTGACATAATCCCAACAGAAATTCAGTGATGTGTTTCAGACCAGAACAGCTCAGTTCTCAAACTTTTAAACACTACAGGAATCGGCTCTTTACTTTTAGATGTTTTTTCATGAAAAATATCTCATGCATTGTTGCCAAAGGACTTTGAAAGAGAGGGAAAGTGTGTATTTCTTCACTTGAAAGTAGAGCGCAAAGATTTACCTCATACTCCTGGGAGAAGTGCAGACCGTCGTTGGCCTTGAGTCTCTCTGTGTGGTCAGCCAGATCACAAATAGCAATGGGAGGATGTTCCCTCATCCCTGCAGACACAGGTGAAGTGATAAGTACAGTCCATCTAACACATGCACATCCACACAAACACACATGGACTGGACAATGTAACCAGAGTGCAGATGCATGTTGAAGGCTCAGTGCTAACTGCTCACAGTGATATGGGGTGACAGTGAGAGTGCTGTGTGCCGAGCAGAGGGATGATGTCTGGCTGTGCAGCTCTTCAACAGCGTATAATAACCACAGTGGCGATGAGCATCAACCAGCATGCTGATTGGTTAAAGAAATCCCAGGAAGCAACAGGTGAGTGGGAAGGTGTTACACAGGTGGCTGGGGTGTAAGAATACAGCTTCTTACGCTGATATTTGCATCTATATACTTTATGTGGTCTCACTACTGCATTACATCTTGCATTCAGTTTGAATAATAACCATTTGGTCTAAATGGCTGACATGGACAGAACATGAGAAGAAAGGGTGATGGTGTGAAATAGGAGGGCTTCATATCAAATGGCAGCAATGTACAACAGAAAAGAGATGAGGCAAGAATGGAAGGACACATTAGTAAAACACAAGAGGAGTGAAAACTAACTTGGGGTGTTCGGGCAACTGAGGGCACTGGAACCTGTGGGGGAAAGACGAGGCAAAACCAAGAGCACAGGGGTCAGTTAGGACAAGAGAACACAGGGAGCACTGAGAGAGGAACTGAGAGTCTGCTCTGCTCTTATATTAAACTCTCTGAACCCAAAGTACTTTCTAGGCATTTTGTTGCTCTTGTCAAATTTTTACTCACTGTGGCATCATTTTTCATTGCAATATAAAATCCTGCACGTCTATGGAAACAGCACAACCATGGCTAGAAGAGGAGGGAAATTACAAAATATCTTTTTTGCAGTATAGCACAGCAATAATGCTATGAATTATAGGGAAAAAAAACCCAACTAATGTTAGATTTCTTTGATTTTTTGTTTTGCAAAAATTGAAAAAAGCAAAACAAAAACAAAACAGCATGTACAACATTTTTCCAAGCGCCCGTAGGTGTTACCCATACGAAAATAAATGGTGGCTCCACATGTCATAGATGTTTAATTATTCTTTTACAACCCCAACAAACTAGTTGTTTTTCACACTACTCTGCACATCAGCTCTGGAAAAATATTTCACTATGCTTCCAGTGTTTCAAGTATGTTTTATTGTCCTCTCAGTCTCTCTCTTGACTTCTCCTCTCTGCTTTGTGTAAACACAGCCTGCAATTCATCTGAAAACTCAGAATTTTGACGTGACTGTTGGTTGCAGCTGAGTCAGTCATGGCTTCCAGGTTGTGCTGTTATTTCTTTTTACAGGATCTAGTGCAAATGCATTATTTTTGATAAATTTTGACCGTGACATTTAGAATAAAATGACAAAAAAAAATAATTTTTTAAAAAAAAAAGACAATTTTAAGCTTATATTTGGTCAATTTTCCAGATAGAACTGCACATTACACACGAGTAATTCAATGGCTTTCAGAAAGTTGAAAATCCACTGATTCTTTCTTTTCTTTTCTTTTTTTATTTGTTAAAGTTTCTACCTCTGATAAGTTAAAAAATAAATAAATAAATAACAAAAACAACAAAACAAAAAAAACGAAAGATTAAATGTCTCTTGTACCTGCTGGTGGGTTTTGGGATTCAGAGGTTTAAAATAGTTCCAAAATGACAAAATCCTGGACTTCAATGTGAGGCAGGGTCCTCGAACATACAAAGCAAGAGCCTAAGCATACCTGAACACACCTGACACAGGGCAGAAACACAAGGTCAACTCTTTGTCAACCTTCCTGATCTCTACAATGATGGTCATACAGTCTTTCATGCATCACCTTGCACTGAGACTTATGAGTGCATCCTGGTCGTTCACTTTTTCAAGATTCAAGATTAAGTTTAATTATTATGCAACACAAGATTGCATAGCAAAAGTACAGATGCAATCCTTTTAAACTACTCTGAAGAAGACAACTTATTTATGGAATAAATAATCAAATAATAAAAATAAAACTCTTTTTGTGGTGAAGTGTGGAGGATGTTTTCAGTAATCTCACAGCCTGAGGAAAGAACAAGTCTGGGGGAACATCTGTATCGCTCGTAAGACAGATAAAGGGCGAACAGGTTGTAGCTGGGTGGGTGTTGTCTTTGAGTATCATTTGACAAATAGCTGGAAATTCTACTTAATTAACATAAGCAGCCAATCAGTAATTACCACAACTGACAAATAAATATTGTAGCGCTTACAATTTGCCTTAATTATAGAATAAAGAAGTATAAAATGTAAATATTCACGTAGGTGCATAGTTTTTACTTTGCGTCCTGATATTATCTGTCAGTTTTTTGTGCGCTTTGTTATGAATAACTTCGAGGCCACCCAGTGTGCAAAGGTTGGCAGTCAGAGGAGTTGATGAATTTATGTTGGTGTAAACAACATCTGCCAAAATCCCTCCTACTGCTACCACAGGTAAATGCCACCCATCTCAAGTGAGAAGAACACGGACAAAAAACAACGACACGCTTTGAGCTTAAAACCTCCCACTGAAAGACAGGTGGGAGACGGAGATAAGACAAGTCGGTGGAAGGTGTAGAACAGATGAGAAAGTAACAATAAGTGAAGCAGTCAGACAGGAGAGTGAATGAGGACACGAGGAGACACTAAGGCAGAGAAATAAAGTTATCGGCTTATAAAAAAAGGAACAGGTTGCAGGGTTCATTATAAACAGAAACTATAAAGGGAGCAAAAGAGAGAATCGGGTGATGTTATTGGGCCAATAAGACCTCAGTAGGAGGTCAGGGTTGATGGACAGATAAACAAAACATTGGACTTCACTACAGGACCATAATTGCACTCTAAAAGTTGGTCATTTGTCTTAGTTTTTGCCAGCTAAAATGTTTTAAGTTTCTTTCAAATGAAACAGGACAGCTGCCAAGCATCTGACAGTGTGTGTACTGAATAGATGTTCTTATTATTTACAAATTTTTTCCACTTGAAAGCTGAAACTGAATGAAATGTGACTATGAAAAAGAACAGTTTTTCTTGGCACTATAAATCAACACCAAATGTGTAGCAGTGGGTGGTCTCAGTAAATTCTCAAATGAAAGCTGGCATTTAATTTATGAGCAAGTCTTAAAGGCCAAATAAAAAGCTCGGGGAGAGGGTCTGAAACTACCTGTGCTCTAATAGTTTACATGGTGAATTTAGTACAATGCACATTTGTTTGCATATTAGTATCAGCACCAAAACAAAACATGATAAACTATACTTTGCATGCTTCTCCTAGTTCTGCATTACCATATATATTTTTTATAAACAACATCTTTATTGTTACTGAGCACAGAAACACAGGGTCTCCTGGTTAATGTTGTGATATATATGCTTATGTAGTGTTTTCTTTTTAGCTTTCTTGAAATGCATCTTGGGCATTGCGGTTGATGTCCACATGCTTGTACCTTTGATAATCTAACACAGTAGCAGATATTTTCTAATGCACTTAAGAGAAGGCACCAAAGATGAATTAAGTTAAAAAAAAAACAAAAAAAAAAAACTTCCCTTGCAAATTGCTCACAATTCCCTAATAATTAAGTTAGTGTGCTAATTGGACATTAAGTCTTTAAATATGCACTTGATTGCATAAACATCTATGGATGTATGGAAGCAAAATAACCTAAAATCTTAATGGTATGACAAAACTATGTCATTGCCAGTAGTGTATCTCTAAGACGTTTCATAAAGATAAACTGTGAGAGTTTCAGGCTGGTCAAAGCTGTACAGGAGCTCCAAATGTGAGTCATTGTCTGTGGTGGAACTGAATGGGACATTTACTTGCGCATCTTGTACCATTGCAACACAACAGGAACCTGTTTCAAATGAATTTCTTGGGACAGTTGCTCAGAAGCAATTTAATTACATGTTGGCTAATACATTGGACCAAATCTTGAAAAGGGGTTATTCAAAACAAAAAATATCATATAATCCAGTCTTGGTTTTGATGTGTGTTGACAAAACATTTTAGCAGGATTGTAACACATGTGATTCCAAAACTTATTCTGATCCCAGCAGAAGGCTGGATTTAGGAACAAAATGTAGTAAAACAGCTGTCAATATCAAACAAACAGAGATTTTTGTGCCATAGTGCCTCATAAAATTACAGTTTAAAAGCTGGTTTCTTCACAAATGAGGAAATCTTTATTTAGTTTAATAATGAACCTTTTGCCTTCTTATGATTTAAAGCACACATATACATATATATGAATTTGTTGTGGACCACACAGTTTAAAATAAATTGAAAATGGAAGAGGATGTTTGTATTGTTCTACTGTTCACTTAAAGTGACTCCATGCTGGTGGGTCTACCTGTTGTTTTTTCCCCCTCAGCTTATAAGCTTACATTGTTATATGTAGTCCCATTTAGATGTTATCCAAGTTTCATAATTGTGTATCTGGATTAGGGTGATCCAATATAAAAATGACACAAAAGTAACATGGATTACCTGATACTGGATAGCAAAAAATGGGATTTCCAAATCTATGTGATTCTGATGCAAATGAAACCTTCCCTCTGCAGTTGAATTGCAATAACTTTAAGAATTCCTGGTAAAATATGTGACAGACACCTAAGCAGATACCTTTCAGCACTGTAAGAGACACAAACTGCACATTCAGGATACAACAGAGAGAAAATTTGGAACTCAGCAAGAGTTCACTTTTTAAGTTTGACTGCATGTTTGTATGTAAAGATCTGTATGAGTGAATATGAGCGTATTATTCTTGGGGATAGTGTGTGTGTGTGTGTGTGTGTGTGTGTGTGTGTGTGCCCATGCCTTGTGTCTGATAGTTGAGCCTCCTCATCTCTACAGGGTCTGAGGAGTGGGCCAGCAGGGAGTCCTTCACCCCCGCCATGTGCTCGTCCTTGGCTGGTGATGTTCGTTTTCTGGTGGAACAAACAATAAAGTAGCCACACAACCAAATTAGAGCAGGTGAAATTTTTAAAATTAAATTTTCTCTGACACAAAATGGAAAATAATGAAAAGCATTTTATCAGTCCAGACTGGGGCAGACAGCAGGTGATAATCTGCAACAAGTGCAGATCTCCCATGGTGACAAAACATGATTAGAATATCTTGTAACAGGGAGAAATTCTCCTTTGTGCGACAAGCTTACTACTGCTAACTGTTATATCTGTGTTTATTTTGTAAGTAGATTTAAGAAGAAAGTACAATAGGTGACGGTTAAACAGAGGAGCAAAACCCGACAGAAGAAGCTGTACTATAAAGAATAAACAATAAAGTTCTTTACTCAGGATCAGTGACAGAAAGGCTCTGTCATCTGTTTCTGAATTATTGTAGGACAGCATAAAACAACACACCCTTAATCCAGGACCGCTACACACAGTTAAAAACCAAGTCTGCCACGTCATGCTTTCCATGTGAATTGTGTCCTTGCTGACCCCTGTTTGGGTGGATGACGATCCCCTATGCAGATGTTTGCGTCCAGACCAAAATGTGTGACTGAGTGGACTGTCTGCACTGCAAGTGCACCTACTCTGCTCATGTCAGGAAAAATACTGTAACGAAAACTAATTATTTAATATGTGGCAAGAATGAGCAAGGGAATTTTTCATCATCCACACCTTTACAATTGGACACTGAAAGCGTTGTAACTGAAGTGGTTAGCGTCTAGAGTTTGCAGATTCTTTACTTTTACGTGCGAACATGGATGCAGAAAGCATGAGTTAGAGCTGAAGTGTTTCACTGTCTCTGTCACCCTTTTTAACCAAGGGAGTTTCAGGGTTCATTTGGAACAGGCTGCCATGTGTCTTTTATTCAGAGTGGCTTTAACCAGCTGCTCTGCCATAAAAGCCTTACTGATGGAGAGTTGCTGAGATGACTGGTCTTCCAGCAAGTGCTCCATCTCTACAGAGGATTTCTGAAGCTCTATGAGAGTGGCTGTTGGGTTCTTGGTCTCCTCCCTGATTGAGGACCTTCTTGCATCGTTGCTCGATCCTTGTGGTTCCAAACTTCTTCCATTCTAGTTACTGAGGCCACTGCACTTCTGGGAATGCTCAGAGTTTTAGAAATGGTTTATACTTTTATCCTGATCTATGCCTCCTCACAGTTTTATCACAGTGTTTTCAGAGTTGCTGGACTTCAGGGTTTGTTTTTTGTTCTGGCATGAAGTGCAAACTGTGCAATATACACAGGTGTGAGCCTTAGTAAACTCTGTCCAGTCTATTTAGCTTGCCATAGGTGGAGTCCAATTGCAGTCGAGACACATCACAAGAATAATTCAGGTAATCAGGATGCAGCTGACAACAGTCTCGCATCACAGAAAAAAAAAAACTCTGATTACTCTTGTAAATGAGACATTTTAAATTTTGGATTTTTAATACATTTGTGAAACTTTTTAAAAACATGCTGCTACTTTGTCATCATTTATTCAATGCAAATTGATTGGAAAGAAAGGCTAATTTTATACATAAAACAAACAACTAATGCAAAAGTAAAGGAGTCTGAACAGTTTTTGAAGTGACTGCACACATGGTAACTTTTTTACAGAACAGTATAAAGTTAAAGTAACAGCCATATCATATGTGTATCCATTTAATCTATAAATAGTTTCCGATTAGTGATAACATTAGTTGTTCTTTTATCTACAGTCTCTATCTAATAAAACTACTCATTAAAAAAATATGCAAAGCATGGAAAGTGTCTGATAATTCCAGAAACAGGATTTTTAAAATTCTCTACATAAGTATTCATGATGTGCACCAGCTGATGTGCAGAGTGAGTTTCGCTGAATCCACATTGGTGTTGGTGTAAAATGATTTATGCCTAAAGATGCTTAAAATTTAAAAGCACTTTTGGAAAGCATGGACACATGAGATGGATTGACCAAACAGTCAAAAACTGTTTGGTTTTAAAAGAGGGACAATACAATAATGTTGACAATAAATAATTCAGTGGCAAATAAAAAATCTGGGTGACCTTCTACCATTATTTCACATGTATTTACAAGCTTTTTAAAATCAAGGTTTTTCTTGATAATATGCTATGAACAGTGATTACGCACTACAGCAGATGTTGGTTAGCACCCAATCCTGTGTCTGCTGCATCACTGAGGCTGAAGTACTGTTGTTATAGTTCCTGTAGCTTCCTGTAAAGCAGAAAGCCTTTTATCCCCCCTGATGAGAGATCTCCCATCTAGAGTGAAATCAGTGTAAGTCATGGAAAGCAGTGAATTTCACAGTTTGTTGGAGCACACTGCCACTCCTCTTTAATGTCTAGAGGCCTCTTGAGTGTTTCCACAGCAGAATTTAAAATGCGGAGTTCATATTTGGGCTTATTAAAATTTTGCTCATATGACTGTGTGAAAACCTAAGCAGCTGGTGAAGCAGCCAAGACAGACAGTAAAGGCTAATGATGGTGGAACAGAGTGGGATCTAATACTCTGCTACGAACAAGCACACTGTTCATTTTGGGTTACTTCTACCTTAAGTTCCTGGAGCGAGGACAAAACATTGTTGACCAGCTTTATTACATCCAGAGTAAAAGTCATGACATCACCTCAGGGGTACAGCCTCTATGTGAGCAACTCAGTGCACTCTCTAACTGAGCAATTCTTGTTCTTGGGGTTTAAGTTGGGTTTACTTTGTGAGCACAGAAAAAACTACAGCTCCCATGGAAATTTAAACAACCAACAGTGCGGACACTTCAGTCAATGCAACTTGGTCCCATTTTCACAAAACTCAGCTGCTTCTTAAGTTATTTTTCTCTTTCTAATTGTAATTAATACTGTCTAAAAGCATCTATAACTGCTCAGAGACTTGTCTTTTTGTGATGTTTCAACATATCCAGGGTTTATGGTAAATGGCATTTATTTAAAAAAATAATATAATAAAAAAAATGGATAGTGAATAATCATATTATATTGTTCTACCTGAGTTATTAGTGTAGTTATAAACATACCAACATAGTTTCACAGCAGTTTGTGAAATAGTTACAAATTTTAGGGAACCCCAACAGGCATGTTTTGGATACGTACGAGTGCATTTTTCTATACTGACTGCAGTACTGACCAGTATTGTGCCTATTTACTGATAATAGGACGCCAGGTCTGTAAATCATTTAGTTAATTATAGCTTGGCTGCGGTTTGTGCTGCTGGACTTGAGCAGTTTATTCATTCTTTTTTTGTGAGATGTGAAGATGCATATTAATCTCTATTCGTAAAATGATTTCCAGTACATAGCTTTAAGTTCAACCACAAACTGTTGAACTCCATTTCTTCTTGTATAGAGATAAACAGAAAAGATACAACCTGTTAATTAGTGAGCTTTGGAGGAGTTGAACTGTGGCCAGACCCAGGTTGACGGTTCCCCCATGCCTGCAGTCTTTATGCTACGCTAGGCTAACCACATCTTGACTATAGCTCGACTACAACAGAGACACATGTACACAGAAAAGAGAATATGTGAAGCTCCAAAGACTATTCCTTACAATTTTGTGAAATCAATAATAGACTTAAAGGCTTGAGTATACAGAAGACATGCTGCAGATTTTGGCTGTGCATTTTATACAATATTCATACAATATTTAAACCAAGTAGTTCCATCCAAAACTATTCATACCCATGCCAATTTTGGCTTTGTGATGAGTTCTTATTTGACCAATTGGTTTCTTCTGGATTAAAATTACATAAATAAATGACAAAAGACGTTACGACATTGTGTTATAGATGCCAATGTAGAATTTTTACTATTTCGAAGTAGTTGGGAAAAAAAAGAAGCAAATTTAAAAAAAAAAAAAAAATGCAGTTTCTAAGCCATTTAGAATTGTGCTTGTGAATTATACCATGTTCAAGAGTGTTCTAATACACTATAAAATGAGAACAATTGATGTAGTAGATCTTTACTCGGTGACTATTAATTGCTAGTTATGGCTAAAACCAAGGAGCTTAGTGAGATTGCTGTTATTGCTTATCACTACAAGAAAAATGCACATTCTGGCTGGAAGACATACTCAAGTATTCCCAAGTACCAGTGGCCACAGAGCAATGCACTAACAAAAAGTTCCATGCTGTGGAGGACCTCAAAGGTGACATGACCTCCCAGTCTCTGTCCCAGCCCTTGCCTTTCTCCCTCTCTTCTCCCTCCTCTCTCTCTCTCTCTCTGTCTGTCTCTCGCTCTCTGTCCCTCTCCTACATTCCCCCAGCCTGCTTTCTCCTGCTACCGGTTCCAGCCTGGATTATTCAAGCCTGTCTGCCGCCTCTGTTTTTGTCAATTTTCTGTGAGTATCCCCGTTTGTTTGAGCAGCTTTGTTTTGTATCTTAGAATTTCCCCTCTGTTCTTTGTTTTGTAGGTTTTTTTTTGTAGTTTTGCCCTGTTGTATATTTGATATTTGTTCTGGTTTTCCCCGTTGTGTTCCCCCCGTTTAGTCACTTCCCTCTGTATCGTTTTTTGTAAATCTTTTAATAAACCCCTTTTGTTATATCCACCTGTCTGCCTGTGTCTGTGTCGTCCCCCCCGCCCCCGTGACGAAGGGATGTGGCAGGAAGCGAAAAGTGCCTCCTGAAATGGCAAGAATGGATCACCACCAAGGCTGTCCTGACTGGTTCTGGTACCATCATCTTAAAACTGATAATGTCTAGACAGATACTACAACAGACACTGAACAAGGCTCACCTAGGTAAAGAAGAAAGCTTTTGGTCATGGGTTCTGTGGTCTAATTAGAAGAAAACTGAGTTGTTTGGACACTGGGATGTGGCTTTGGTTTGATGAAAATGCTAAGAATTCAACCCCAAGAGCACCACCCTTACGATCAAACATGGCTGTGAGAATGTGATGCTCTGGAGGTGTTTTTCAGCCGATGGGCAGGACAACGTTGTCAAAGTACCTGACTTCTTGAGAGGACTATATTAAGATTCTGGAGGAAAACGTCAGAAAGTCAGCAAGAAAAACCTGGCCTTGGGCAGCGTTCGACCTTTCAACAAGACAGTGATCGGAAACATGCAGTGGTCAAGAAATGGTTAACAGAGAGGAATATCGGCATTTTTGAGTGATCCAGCCAGAAGTCAGACCTGAATCTCATTGAGAATCTGAGGAGAGAAGCAAAGGCCAGAGTCATGGCAAGGAAGCCTTCCAACCTCAAACACCTGCAGGTCATCACAAAAGAGAAGTGGTCCAAAATCCCAGTTGAGACAGGCAAGAAGCTTGCAAGAAAGTGTAAAAATTGTCTAATTGTTGTGGTGGCAAATAAAGGTGTTGCCATTGACTACTGAGGTGAAGTTGAAAAAATTCTGGACAGAAAATTTTTTTTATAATGTGGTAATAATTCAAATTGCTCATTGACATCTCAAACACGTTGTCTTACTGTCTTTTGTCACTTTTTTTCATTGTAGCCCAAAGAAACCTTCTGGCTAAATAAAAATTCAGCATAAATCACAATTTGACATAGGTATAAACAAGTTGGGGCTTTATATGGAAATTAGTTTTCTAAATATTCAAACCTTTCGCCACCTCACCCTGCAAAAGTAAATAAGAAATAAAAATCCAGGTGACTGATTCTGTATGTATTAGTGATGAGAACATTCAATATGTAATATGCAGGTCAGGCAGGTAACACAAACAGAAGTGAAAAGGTTGTTGTGATGTCAGTTGTTGCCTGCAGGTGATATCAGGATTGGATTTTTCAGGTCTGCCATTTATTTTGCAGGCGAAGCTGCGGGTGTGTGAGGGGTTGGGAGGTGAAGCAAGCACTGAGGGAGGATTATTGTTGGGGGGAAGATCAGCAGGATTCAGAACTCAACACTCAGAGCTGAAGAGTAAAAAGAAAAAAAAAAAAAACACAGAGAAACAAACATGTGAAAATGGAGTTGCGCGCAAACACACACACACCGACGCACTTGCGTCTATCAATTGAAGTTGATGTGTATGAAAACAATGCTGTGAGCCTACAAGACAGCACAGAGCAGCTGGCAGGGAGGTGTGATTTTGAAAGTGTTACAGAAACTAGTATCTGTCACTTCACATCATCACTGTCAGAAAACATGTCTGACCCAAAAAGCTTTACACAGCACGAGGGAAGGCAGGCTGGGGGTCGGCGGATGGATGGTTGATGTGCAAGAAAACACAGAAGCACTAACCTTTCTTGTTTGCTGTGTCCACAGAAAGCAGGAAGACAGTGAACCAGGGAGAAGAGAGAGAAAAGATTAATTTACAAGGTGTCAGCAGCAGGAATACCACACAGTGTTGCAGTGAACGACAAGTGGACCTGACAGAGCTCGTAACAGCACCTGACTTACTATGCTGCTCTTTATCTGATCACGCTTCTCTCACGATCATCTTTCACTGCTGCCCTGTTCTTCAAATACACTTCCCATCATCAAATGACAGGACACAGTCTTATTAAAACACTTTTAAAGAGAAACGCAGTGACCTGGAATGAACTTGGCATCACAAGTCTCACCTGAGTCGAAAGCTGGTTTCACACTCAATCTGTATCGTGTAATTTAGTTGTCTGGTCAGTAAGAAATACTAATGTCAGCAAACGCTACATAACCTCACATCTACCAACCTTGCTGATAGTAAAATGTGGCATGAACATAGAGTGAAGGGTGTTATTGGGGCCACAACAGGTCCGGGGGCACAAATAGGTTGTTGTTCTCTTTTGAGTGCACCCTGTGATTTCCTGCTTTGTGCACATGCCTCTATCACATGTTCTAAAAAAGCATTTAGGTATAAAATGGAGCCCATTCCCATTGAGTGGCAATGCTTGACTGAAACTAGTGGTTCCCTTGTCCAGTCCATATTTAGTTTATCCATCCATCCATTATCTATACACCACTTAATCCTCACTAGGGTCGCGGGGGCGCTGGAGTCTATCCTAGTCGACTTAGGGCGAAGGCAGGGGACACCCTGGACAGGTCGCCAGTCTATCGCAGGGCTACACTTAGAGACAGACAACCAAGCACACTCACATTCACACCTACGGACAATTTAGAATCACCAATTAACCTCAGCATTTTTTTGGACTGTGTGGGAGGAAGCCGGAGAACCTGGAGAGAACCCACGCTGCATGGGGAGAACATGCAAACTCCACGCAGAAAGATTCCGGTGCCCCCACCGGGATGCGAACCAGCAACCTTCTTGCTGCGAAGCAACAGTGCTTCCAACTGTGCCACCTTGCAGCATATTTAGTTTAATTCAATCATATTTGTAGAACGCCAATTCACAAGATATGTCATCTCAAGGCACTTAATACAGTAAGGTAAAGAGCTGCCAACAACACCTTATATGCATTTCAAGTTTTTCATTTGCGGTTCATCCAGCTGCAGGGCAGTTTGTCAGATGTGGTAACGGGCAAACCTGAGGCACCCCAAGGATCTGTACGTTCCCAATGCTAATGTTTCACTGCAATATGAATCCATGCATCTCTATGGAAACAGCACAATCATGGCTAAAGTAGAGAGGACTCAAAAATGTCTTTTGTGCAACATGACACAATTGTAGTTCTATGAATATTAAAAAAGGAAACAAAATGTTGAATTAAATTGGTTTGAATAGATATTTTTAATGATTTAGCTGCTCTCCCCATCACACAACTTTGCACCACGTACATACGGTTGTTGCTCATTTATTAGTTTGCTTTTATTTTCTTAAATTCATTGTTATATTCATTGTTTTACTTATTCTTTTGGATTTTCCTTTAAAAAAAAAAAGTCTTTTAGTTTTAGTGTATTGTGTGTCTTTCTGCTGCTGTTAAACCCAAATGTCGTCGACTCCGGGTCACCAAAGTGTCATCTTATCTTTTAATCAACCAAGCTGTCTACTTCTGTGCCATATTATTAGTCTTCGATCGCTGCAAATCCCTTTGCTTCTAATCTCTCCTCAAATGCAAACTTCAAAATTATGTAACTCCAGTTCTATAAATCCTGGATAACCGCCAGATATGATATGTAACAGCTTTCTTGCATCACTGGAGCAGTGGAAGAATACTGACAGTTAACTTCTGTTTCTGTGTTTCCAAGATTTAAGTGTACAATATCAGAAAAAGACATATGCTTTGTTAACTCACAAAATTGGATGTAGTTACTCTTTAGGTACCCATTACCTATAATGAAAACAACCCCTTACACATAGCAGCTTAATTATACTTTCCCTAGAGACCCAGAAACCAGTGAGAGGAACAACTGTCTTCGTTAAACACAGAAAAGGTCTGTGCTATTCTGAAACGCAAGATGTTTTTTTTTTTTTAGTGTTTTACAGTTATTTTATGTACATGTCTTTAAATATTTTTAAAGCCACTCCAGAGGTTCAGTGTCAGTAAACTACAGTCTGGCAAGGCAGTCCGGAAATGTACGTATTCTATGATAAAAGTAATTTAAAGTTTTACAACTATTGGATGGGATGTAACTGTAAAGTAACTTTTGTTGTTCTGTGAGATGTGCAATGACAATAAAGTTTTGATTGATACTGTTTACTGACAGATTATGTCATTTTTTTATTCTTAACTAAAATAGGAAAAGAGGACAGCGACAGGAAATATGGAGAGAGCGAACAGGGGAGTGACATGCAGCAAATGGACGGGTCACCTGGGATTTCACCCGGATGCTCGCTGCTCAGGGCAAATATGCCCACATGGTATCTGACCTATCCACTTAACTATTGGACCGCACCAGATTTTGTGACTGTTTATTCACTATACCATAATTAGAAAATTATGCAATGGCTTTAGAATTGTTATGTAATGTTCAGGAAAGCAGGACTTATAAATTCATGTGTGTTATTTCAAAGTTTGGATGTCCTCAGTTTTGTTCTACACTGTAGAAAACAGTGAAAGTAGAAACCAACCCTTCAATGTACAGGTGTGTCCAAACATCTGACAGGTACTCCATATTATGTTGTGTAAAAATATTCCTCTTGCCTGTACTGGGTGTGGAGAAATCTCTCCCTAGCCAAAACACCGTGGTGACAGAACAAAATCCTCTGTCCTTTTTGAATGTGAAAATGCATTTTGAAATCCAGCTTAAGTTAACGTGAGGCTTCAATGGTCTGAGTTAGACAACTCAAATGGGTATTATGCAAAGTTATGGTCTTTTAAGAACTACATTCTTCGCCTGTGGCACATCTTTGTTTTTAAATCCCTCAGACAAAATCACTCTGTATTTGCCCTTATTACACATGGACATGCACACATTTAATTCTAGAGCGAATATACTGTTTTGGCCATTTGTGCCAAATAAACACTGACTCATTTGTCTAAATCTGACTGCTCACGACTCAAATTGGTTTTAGCTGAATATTTTTGCAGAAACAAAGAATGCAGATGTTGTCTTCTGTTACTAGCTGTGTTTACATGGACTCTAATATTCCATTAATAATCACTATAATAGACTAATTAGAGCACTCCTGCAACCCCCTAATTGGACCAGACTGGTCAAATCTAATTGTTTCTTCCTGGTTGGAATATGAAATATAATCTTTCTGTCTATGTTTGCCACATGTTTCACTCCTGGTCGGTAAATTCTGGGAAAACAACTCTCTTCCACAAGTCATCACAGAAGTTTGTGCTGCTGAGAATGCTTCTAATCAGAGAGAACAGCAGAAATGCAAAAATACTTCACAGGACACACTGTGGGTGCATCCTGGTCACTTCCTTCTATGCATAAATAACACTTTCTTTCTTTCTTCATCTTCTTCTAGCAGAATTACTTAACAATGTCAAAAAAAGTTACACTCTGATGCCTTTGGAGCACAAAAAGACACATCTTATGAGAGCATTTATATTTAGCGTCTGTGTAAACAGTTAAGTTGATCATTCTAATGAGAGTTGATGAAAATGATTTCAGTCATTTCAGGTTGAAGAAATACAGTCCATGTAACATTGGATTGGAGAGATGACTACTGTGTCAGAAACCAGTACATTAGAGTTTAAGATTATCTTGACTGATCAAAACCATACTGTTGTTCTTCTGGAAAAAAACACACATATCTCAAAATTAGTAAAATGTTTTTACATAAATACTCCTTCATGGGTTGAGAAAATTATTCATTTCCACAGACAAATGAAGCCATTTAATAATCTACTCCAAAATGAATTGTCCCCTAGCTTCATTTATTACAAGATCTTAATACACTGAATGAGTTGTTTTTCTTTCCATCACATCGGTTCTTACTTATTGTGCCCTCTGGGTTTGGTTTTCTCTCAACAAAGTTTGGTCTTGTGTCAGCGCTCACTCAGCATACAGAAACAGACTTTGGTATGAACTTTGATGAAAACATAACTGTATATTCCCTATGATGGATCACCCAACTCACGGAAGTTTCAAGGTCTGAAAGCTTATTTCCATAGTGCACTGATATACATGGCTGCCTTGAAGACAGGAAAAACACTCTCAACAAGCGACAGTAATGATGTATTATATGTTTAGCAGCATGCTGGACAGTGGTGTAGAATAGAAATTTCACTAGTTACTAACTATACTATTGTATGATAGGTATCTAGTAGTGGTTAGAAATCTATGGAAAATTTAGAATTTAGAATTATGTGTAAAAACAGACATATAAATCTTGGGATGGATGATAACTAATTCAAGCTAACAAAAGCTAATACGAGCCATCAGGAGCTAACAGAGGTTGTCTAAAGTGAATATGTGCCCACTGGAGCTAACAGAAGTTAATAGGAATGAACAGGAGCCATCAGGAGATAACCAGTTGACTTGAGATAACAGGAGCAATCAGGAGATATATATCTGAAACTAACAGCCTAATAAGCCTAATATTGGAAATATCAGGAGCTAACAGGAGCCATTGCGGGCTAATATAAGCCTTCTGGAGCTCAAAGATGGTAACTGGAGCTAACAGTAGCCATCAGGAGATAATAGAAGCTGTCTGGAGCTAACAGATGCTAGCTGGAACGAAGAGTATAATGTCAATAGTTGCATGGGCACACTTAAAACTTCCCTCGAATGAATTAAAATATAACAAAAATTACAATTATCCCCCAAAAATATTCAAACCCTCTGAGAGAGAACTGGAGCAAAGGAGGGATGAGAAAAACGACAGAACAAGTGTTGCCTTTTGAGCAGAGCAGCAGCCATATGGAAGCCCTCTTCAGCCCAGCCAGTAGCTCCAGATGTTTGACCCAAGTACAGGAAGCACAAGCCAACTGTTCGCCTCGAAGTGCAGGGCCGTGAGGCAACTCCCAGCGCCTCCCTTCCATATGCCACGGAGGACCTTTGTCTTCAGGCCGGCTACGCCACAACAAATGTCTATCTCTAATCGAGAAAGACCTCCACTTTCACTATTTCTTGGTGCTTGTAAAATGTTGTCATCATCTGTTGTGCTTCGGGTCTCTCTCTGGACTGTGCTAAAATGGTCGCTCAGCTGGACCATAAGTGAAGGAACACAATGAACATACACTGCCTTCGAGGTTCACTGAAACTCTTTGTGTAACAGATGACACAGAAGGGATCATTTGTGTACTCTCTTTCAGACAGCGGGGCAGTACAAATATTTTACAGCTGATAGCTTTCTAGAATGTGGACTAGATATAAATATTTTGATATAAAGGGTTGATATTAATCTTTTATCGAATGTCAGTGATACAGTTTGAGAGGTGGGATATGTTTCATTTGTATCTGTTTAACCCTTAGAGCCCGACAAACGCGTTTTGTGTCCAAGTTGAAATTTATATTCTTCTTGATTGAATTGCTCACCTGCATACCTGTCTCACAGTGTCCCACTATCTTCCCTCTACAATTATAAAGATGTTTGTCTACTGAGCATTTTACGGGGTGATGCACGTAAAAACATGACATATTTACAACACAAAAATTTTTTTCATTGATATGATGGCTAATATTTAAGATCTGCAAATATTATCATATCAAATGATAGAATTATAGACTGTTCTGAAAAAAAAAGTGCAGCATGTATGGCTAGACCTTATAATTTCCAAGATAAGAGCTTAAAAGTAAAGGTAGTGATATCACCCTGGAAAAAGCCTGGGGCTCCAAGGTATACACAAAGTTAACTCAAAGCTGTTACGTATTTGGAGTACATGCATTGATCTTAGTCTCCTTTACCCAGCAGGCAAAATTACTGTAAGAGCTATTGAATAAGAACATTTTAAACAAGTTTTGTTTTTTTGTTTTTTTTTCAGAGGAGTTTTATTTTTTGCAATAAGATGCCTGCAGATGAGAACAGTTGGGACATATAGGCTGGAAAAGACTATGTAAACACAAATGCAAAATTTAATTTAGGGTTAGGGTTAGGGTTTGTTTAAACTTGGTGGACAGGACATAGAAGCTCCTACTGGCTCAAATGAAGCACCATTGAAATGGTAGACTGCAGCCACCACTTTGAAATACAGATATAAGAAATGTTAAACTGGAGCTATGCTGGAGAATGTGAGGGCAATTTGAAATGACACAACAGCAGCCCAGGGGCATTTATGGATGTATTAACGTGTTCTGGACTAAATATTTAATTGATTGGATTGACTGGACCTTTATAAATGTAACAACACTGTTTTGATTGGGATGTTGTTCATTTGTGGATAACTATAAGGTTTCATAGGTGAGTTACCTCCATTTTGTAAATGTTTTCCTTGCTTGTTAGTTGGAGGTCTGACAGAGGTGTTGATTGTATTTGCTGTTGTGATTGTGTCTTGACAAGGTTTGCATCGATCAAATCATCTCAGCTTCCCAGGGATGTGTCTCATGAGTACCAACAGCTATGCAAATAGCACAGCGGTGTACTTTGGGTTTTACAGGGAACTGTAAATAAAATGTAGATTATATGTTTTTTATTTCTTTTGTCTGAACCTGATCCGATTCACCTCTTGGAAGCTTCACTCCAAAAACAGAAAGTGTCTGTTATGACAATGTGGGCTGTTTTGTGTGCCAGACTCACCTCTTGAAGAGTAAAATAGCGATGACTATGATGATGATGAGGATGACAGCCAACACTGGACCCATCACCCACAGCATCTCCGGGTCCTCCTGAGGCTGTCGGATCACCCCGCTGAGCTTCACCATGAGGGGCTCGGAGAACGGGCTGGCTGCAAACGTCCTCTGCTGCAAGCGAACAGAGGAGGACACACAGTCAGTTCACCAATCACAGATCAGGATGTTGTGGTAAAGTAAATATAACCGTAACGTACAACATGAGGTTGTGTTTTTGTGACCTCCTAGGCCAAACAATCAATACTAATCACTAAACTGACAGAAAATGTAATGATCCTACACTCTGCCCTCAGAGAAATGATCAATTATCAAGAGAGGACAGAGAACCTGAAAACAAGCTAGACAGAAATTATTAAGTCACACACAAACATACACACACACACACACACACAACCTTGGAACAGATGATAACTGATTTAAGCTGCCAACTAGATCAGTGTTCCTGGGTTTCTATCACACCTAAAGGCCATCTACTGGTGTGTTACCGATGCAAGGGAGGATCATTTTTATAATGTAATTCTCCTGGTGTCCTGGGCAGATAGCTTAAGTGTTAAGACTAGATTCTAACTTTGTTTACACCACACAATCCGTTCAAAGGAATCACAACTATTTGCCTAATGAAGGTCTAGCACTGAAATGCCATTTAATGTGTTTTTGCAAGTTGGACAGAGTGTAAGTGTCGTGTTATGGGTTTTTTTTGGTTTGTTGTATGAAGCATTGATTAATCTTCCCCAGATTAAGTTGAACTAGTGTAATTTACAACACAGATGTTGACTGAATGAATGTTTTGCAATGTTATTGGACGGTTTAGTTGCGTCCCTCAAGATAGTGAACACAAAAAATCCAATTTGTTAATGACTAGCTGCTCTGCAGTGGAGAATAGGTGCAATATTGACCAACAACCCAGTCTCATGGCGATTCGTGAAATAGTCACAAAACGTAATCTATTGTTTTGTGTCCTGGAACACGATTTGCCTGACTTTTTCGTGTTCCCCAGCATGAAATCCAAACCAATACATTTCAATTGGAATTATGTTTCGTGTCTGGGACACGTTTTTTCCCCATTAGACAGCGCATATACTGTGATGTTTTTGTTGTTCTTTTCTTCCGAAAGGAGAAACTACATTCAAAAAGCAGAAATTTGAAATGAAAACTCAGTTTAGGTAGCTAACTTCATGACAGATGAGTACATCACCTGAACTCTGTCCTAATCATGCTCATCAAATGACCAGCTGATTGCTTTCCTGTAGCATCTCACCATGCGTTTCCCCGATTATTTCAAATAAAATGCATTTGGCAGCTATACTTTTTTCTGAATTCTTGACAGGTGATCCAAAGGGTAAATCTGGGCTCTGGTGGGTTTGTGCTCAGTGAGGCAGGATTCCATATGGGAGTAAGGTGAAGCTTTAAGTCCTGTGCACACACAGTGTGCTGACAGGCTGCTTCAGGTGAATGCAGCTGGTTAACTGTGACAGTGCTTAGAAAGCAGCAGGGGGAGAGGAAGAGGGTGGGGGCAGAGGAGGACAGTGAATCAATGGTGAGACAGACAGAGCCAGGCTGCTGTGTTGACTGTGCTGGATGTGGGAGTCCCCGCGGAGGCCAGGGAGGAGAGAGAAGCACAGTGGAGGATACGCATCAGCGACATCCTTTGAGGACAAATCCAATAATGGCAACAACTTCACTACGTCGTCTGGACAACAGTGGAGACCTCAGGTCAGCCCAGGCTGTTTCCCTGCCATCATTAGATGACATGGACACAAACAGTCTCTCCAAACCACACAGGACAAACTCACACTGCTGCCGGGACAATGTCTCAGAGAGCGCCCGGCTGAGCGGTAAATAATTATCACCCATTGAGAGGCGTGTAGAGATCCAGGCACTAGCAAAGTCTCCATTTATATACATGGATCAGCCACAGCAATAAAATCACCTGCATAATTTTGTGTAATAATAGAATAGAATAGAATGCCTTTATTGTCACTATACACATGTACAATGAGATTGAGAACAGCTCCTTCAGTGCCATATAGAATAAAGTACAAAATAAAGAGCAAAAAAATGAATGAATGAGTCCTCCTTGTGCTGCCAAGGCAGTTCTGACCCATCGAGGCCTAGTCTCTACAGACCTCTGAAGATGTTCTGTAGTATAAGGCACCAAGATCTTTTGAGTTATGGAGTTGGGAAATGCTTGCGAGGATCATTCCACTGTGTGGGAAGTTCCACGGATGCTCAATCAGATTGGGAGCTGGGGTATTTGGAGGCTGAGTCAACACCTGAAACTCTTTGTTGTATTTCTCAAGACAATCCTGAGCAGCATTTGAGTTGTGATTGGGTGCACTGTCCTACAGTTGTCGTTGTTTAGGTGTGCTTGGTCTGCAACAAGGTTTCCCAGCAGCAACAGTGCATGAGATGACCAGTGTTATTTACCTCATCTGTCAGTTTTTAGTATTGTGACTGATTGAAATAATTACTTCTTACTTACCACTAATTGTGCAGCACAGAATCATTTGGCTGCACCTCATTATCACTCCGCTATAGAAGAAAAAAATGCTGTGGCTTTTTTTTTGTATTTCTTTAAACCTATTGCATCATGACACCATATTGGATGGAGCTCAGTGAGCTATGTAGGAGCAGTTTCCCCTCAAAACAAAGTAGGGAGGAGTTGTCTTGGTAGAACATTTGCATAGAAGGAGATGAAAACTATCATTAAAATGACTAATTTACTGAAAAAAAAAATAAATTCAGGGCTGTCTTGCTGTACGACTCGTCTGTAAAACTTGAAATTTTCAATGAGATCATTAGCTACAGCGGAAGTTGTTGTTCCCTGTAGTGAGGGGGGTTTTGAAAACAGTTATAAAAAGATAGTGGAAAGGTTGGAAAAAAGTTATGTGAAATGTGCGACCAAATACGGGCTTATACCTGTAATTTACATCTGGTGAGTCAGACCATTTGACCACTAGCTGCCAGAGGAGTGCCACTGAATACAAGTTACTGTAAGTCAAGACTGTGGCATCTCGTACTGCTGGCACTCCAGGGGCAGCTTGTGGTCTGACACTGACATGAGTAAATCTGAAGATATTTTCAGAATTGTATATTTATTTTGTTATAGTTTTTTGGGTGTATTTTATGCTGTTATTGTTGGGACAGTGTCATTGTGACAGGAAAAAACAAAGAGACAGAGAGATGTGAGACAACAGAAGTCAGTGGCTGGTTTCAAACTTCTAAAGTTTTTCTCATGAGATGTAAACCTGGAGAATCAGTGTCAGAGTGTTCACAAGATCTGTTATTCTCACTTTTGCTTTAATTGTCTATGAAAGCAGCCGTGCAATGCAATTTAGTAGCGCCATATTGCATTTCAAGGGGCAGGGCATCATGCTGACCACTCCTCATTTTCACAAAGCTGAGGTCTTTATACTTGATGCAAATCAGGGATGGAAGCTGTTAAAAAAAACATATTAACTAAAATCTAAAATGATGACAGATTTAGCAGGTGCACAGCTCAGCATATTTCGACAAACTGTGTTTGTAATATAAGAGGACGTTTCCAAGTTAGCTGCTGTGATGATCGGATTTGAAATCCGGGAGCAGAAAGCCCACAAGTGAAGTTTACGTCCAATCAGATGCAACCAGTGTTTGTTGTAGGAGGGTGTAGCTCGTATTGATTTCCTGTTTAAGTAAAGGAGAACACTTGTCAATCATCTGTCCAGCCATATGCCCATCAAGCCTCCTATTCTGGGAAACGGTGCAACCCTTCACATCCAAAACACTCCTGTTGACACGTACCATCAGTTGTCACTCCAAGCTGCTGCTTGGATGTGTTGAAAAAGTGAAAAACAAACAAGTTTGTAAATGAAAATGTGGAAACATCATCTTTAATTCATGAAGTTGTTACTAAACTTAAGTTTGCTCAATTATAAACCTGTTTGTCTGCAAATCTGCCACAATTTCACCTTTTGAAAAGTCAACCAGAGGATTATGTTTGTGGAATTTAACACCTGCAATAATAACGTGTATGCAATAGTATTTTTATTCTTTTCCATTTTACTTATGTTGACATAGTTTTCTCCTCTCCCTTTTTTCTCTAGTCTTGTCTTTTCTGTGTATTTGTATCATGTGTGTCTATGCCTAAGTGTGTAATCACCTGATACACCTGAGATCATCCAGTTACAGTTTACGCTCTGACTCATCCATCTACTCCTTTGCAGATTGTTCTGCCTGCTCGTTGCTGCTTCGTTGGCAAAACTTTGCTTGTAACTTTGTGTGTTTTTACTTTCAGTCAACTCCAATCTCCAGTCACCGCAATCAAGCTCCATCTTGCAACTTACAGGTCAGGCAGTGTGCACAATCTCCTCAGTCTCTATAAAGTCAGTCAGCCACCTGCACAGCCACATGCCACCCTTAGAGTCACCAAACTTCAAGTGTGATGCTCCTCTGGATCCTCACCCCAACCACTCACCTGCGACAGTCTCGCCTTTCCTGGATTCCCCTCAGGCATTCATTGTCACTGCTAAGACTTCTCACAATAACACCCTTAACTGTGGTGTGTGTACTGGGCCCAGAAATGTCATTTCCTGTAAGAATTAGTAAATATTTGTTGTTGTCACTACCTGCCAATGCCACGAAGAAGATCCTGGCCTCTTTGAAAGAATGGTCAAAACTGACCCTGACATATCCTGACTGTTAGTCGGTAGCAGTATGACTCAACGTGTCAAACAGCTACAATTCCCTTAATGCAACCCAACAGCATTAGTTTGTTAGAGCCCCACTGCCAGTAAAATCCAACATCGTTAAAACTCCAGAGTTTGTAATGTAGAACTTCTGTTTGTAATGTGGAATCACTCAAGTAAACGGGCTGCCAGTCTACGCCAACAGAAGAAGTACTGCAATGGCTGGCCGAAAGGTCTCTGGAGTTACTGGGATAACTCTTCTGATAAGAAAATCCCATCATAAGAAAATTTGAAAAATGTCTCTGCATCATTAACTTTCAAAGAAAACACTATTAGTTCCTATCCATGAATCGTGATTTGTCAGCTGCAGTGCAGAGCTAGTCGCAGTTGGATATTGGCAACATAATTAACATTAAATAGAAGTTACATGGATCAATTTGCAAGGTGTAATTCACTTTAAGTAACTGTGCTGCTTGTCACTTTATGTTCTGTGAGACAAGTGCAGCATGTTGGACTGTGTTGGTGAATAAGACTATAAATATTCCTGTGAGTCTGACAGAGCTCTGGCTGAACAAGGCTGCAGCAGCTCCAGCTCTGGCTGCAGCTCCACCGGGTGAAAACCCAACTCAAATAAGCTGCTTGTTAAAACACTCCACATCAGCCCATGAACAGTTTTGTTTCCTAATTGATGCATTAATTTCAATCCATTTTCCACTCACACATTTTCACTTTACGATTCATTGTCGAGGTTGTGATATTAGAGCGGCAAGCTACAGATGAATTATACATGAACATTGTGGGTCTTTCATGTTGCGGAAGGCCGAAATAAAACAAATGCATTTTGACATTTCATGGTCTGGGACCCTTCCAAACACATCAGACTCTGCACTTATGTACCATAAATCTAATAAATATAGACGGATCTCTACGTTAATTTACCAAATTATCCTTTCACATAATTAAACAATTCCTTTAATGTGGCTGTATTTTCCTTAATCTGCCATAGAAATCCATTTACATGATAACTATGTCTTCTAGCTGAAACTGTAATTTCTAGTTATATGAAACTTGATTTAGATTAACTTTATTATTTATGGTCTGACTGTTTGACTGGTTTGTTGATATGCTCTCATCCAACCAAATTCTCCTTGGTTAGGGGCTGGTCTTTCTTTTATTTACATCAGTAGTCTCCCAGGATTAATGCATTATTTTTAGTAGCAGGTGAAACAAAGTACCTGTGTACAATTTTCACAACTTTGAACTGGCCTAACCTGATGGAGACTACTAGGTGTAATTTATTTAACGTTTACTGAATGTTTACTCAGAGTTTGGTCCAAACTGATTTACACCATATCAAAAAAGTAGTGGCTGCAGTCGCTGTAGTGGCTGCAGTTTGCATTTTGCAGCTCAGCATCCAACATGGTAGATAATCTAGCTTATAGTATGCCAACTTGTCTGCATTATTTTCCTCAATGGTTCTTATGCTGGGATCACCAGTTCATATAGTTCTATTTTCAGAAATCATACGAATATGGGCAGGTGCACGCTGGTCTGCTTCCAGTCTGTACTTCTCATTTCAGTATGAAATAACAAGGTTCAAATTCTTTAATATTATTTTTGGTTGACTACAGTCTCAGGGCAAAGCACTTGAAGTTAGAAGTTTTTTTTTTTTTTTTTAAACACAAAAAAGTGAATAAATAAAATGGGAAGACTGTGAAAACAACAGTTACAGGTTCTTTGGTTGCAATGGCACTACATGACCCCAATACACAGTGTAAAGGCAAGAAATCCCACAGTCACAAAATGTGTGTCTGCCTGATATTAAGCTCTAAATCATCCTGAACACAAAACGTTTCACCTGACAAAGAGGAGAAATTACAAAGGAAGGTCTGTATCTAATATAAAATTGCTTTAGTAACAACTCTAAGAAACCACTTTGGCCAACTTGCAGGGTGGGACTTTCTGTATCATTAATCTTCTTCAGATTTGGTTTGCAGTATGAACATATATGACTGCATTACTACCAACAATACAAATTTACCGTTGTGCAGCATAGAGTAGCTCTTTAGTGATTGAGCAGAGACGCAAGTGAGCTGGTGTGCTTAAGCTGCAGCATGTGGGTGGAGAAAAAGGTGGCGATACCGGATCTATGCATAGTCAAGAAGGCACAAAAACCTGTTGTATGTAGTACTTTTGATACACAGAGACAAGTTTTTAGTGGTTAAATCAACAAATGGAGAAGGACTTTTATGGATCTGGTTTGTGGTAACAGATATTGGACATGTAGAGGCTCAAATCAGGATCAATGGCATTTTAATTTTAATTACCTATTAAATAGGAAAGCTGTTTGTTGGAGCAGGTATTATATAAACTTAGGTCATATTGAGCAGGGTAAACCACACAGATTTTCCTTGATTTGCGTAAGCAGCAACCCTGACCTCAAAAATACACATTTGAACATGTGTAATCTTAGAATACTGGTAGCGTAACTGTTTGCTGCTGTAACTTTAATCTCACACAGACTGTGGGAATTTTGAGCGCATTTTTGCAAGTTTTTTTATGCAATGTATTGCCTTATATCTGCACACAGATGTTCACAATACAGTCATTTTTTTCACACTTTTTTTTTTTTTTTTTTCAAACAGATGCACAAACTTGAAATGCTCATGTGGATTTATTTTACAATTTACGACTAATTCACAACCACTTTTGAAGCTTAAAACCTTAGTGATCCTAATTTGAGCTCACTGATGTGCTAACAAATGGCTGGTTGTTATGACCACACTACTCAGACTTCCATTTCTTATGACTGAATTGATATGAGTTAAGTTAGACCAAGGTGTTGTGCTCAGTTTTGGTATAATAATCACAGCCATGCACACACAATCATCCTATCAGAAAGGGTGGGTGATATGTTTGCCAGTTTGAAGTTCAAATTTGTATCCATTGTTTTCCATTATGACTATACGCTGTACATGTGTAGCTAGTGTGAGTAATAATCATCCTGATCAGAAGAGTGAGTGTGCAGCAGTTGGCAGCAGGTGCGCTCCAGGCTTATCCTCCCACAGCCGAACAGTTCCTGCTTCTTCCTCTGATGCACCAATTCATCCTATCCAAGAAGCACCAAATGTCTCCTTCCCTTGGTGTTTGTAGTTTGGTGTTGTTTCAGCCTTTTAGGATAAATCTGTTCTGCACTGTTTCCTCCATCGCCAAATAATGCGAGCACGGTGGTGCAGCAAAAAGACATCTACCAGTCGGTTGAGTTTCCAATTGCGATTTCAGTTTCATTTCTCATGGAATGGAGAGTCGTTTTTATGATAACAGCGCAGCTATTTGTTTAAACAGCTCTCATTTTTTTTCATTATTTTTTTTTTTTTTTTAGAAAATTTTTATAAACTGAACTCATCTCAGAAGTACAAGCATAAACAAATAAAGTTCTGATGCTGAATGAAGCTCCATTGTTTGTTTAAACAGCTGTCGTTTGTCTTATTTTTTTTTATTTTTTTTTTTTTTTTTGAAAATTTTTATAAACTGAACTCATCTCAGAAGTACAAGCATAAACAAATAAAGTTCTGATGCTGAATGAGACTAAATGGTTTGTTAAGACAGATGTTTGTGAACACTTGATGAAAAACTGTAATTTTGTTTTTGTGTTCTGATTCCACCTGCAGCTTTGATTCATTTCTCTCTTGCAGCTGCTGGAGCCATAGTGATAAAAAAATAAATTTGAAGTCCACTGGAACAGTATTCTAAATTGATTAAGTGGTGGAGTTGATGAAATATTTTTGAATCAACAAGCAGAGGGTGTTAGTCAGTAAACTCATGTTTTAGCAGAGTCCCTTAAGTGGCATTTTGGAGCAATTTTGATGAGTGGATCTCTGTTTTGTTTGTTTGTACCTTGATGTCTACAAGCTTCAGGTGACAGATGCACGTGTTGTGATGACAGTTCAGATACTGAATTTGCAGAGCATCACTGTGACACTGTATTGCTGAATAAGGAGACCAGTTTAAAGGGGATGGATAATTAAGTCAGGTATCATGTTTGTACATGTGTGGGCAGTTTCAGAAATTTTCTGGTCATGCTGTGTATCTCATCTGGCTTTGGATCCCCCTGGAGAAACTGGAAAACATTGCTGGGGAGAAAAACATCTGGAATGCCCTGCTTAGCCTGCTGCCACTGTGATTCAACTCTGGTTAAGTGTAAAAAACTAAATGGATATTTCTGCTGGAGAAAACCAAACATATACATTTAACATGATTTTTTTTCAATTAAATTTTGTGATAATTATTGAGATTGCTTTACTGCACAGCCCTACTGAGAATAATTAGGAAAAAATGGCGTTGTTCTGAATGCTATGTTATATGATTCCTTCTCTCGTTTGCACACTGCCATGTGGTTTCCTTCAAACAAATATCAAGAAGACTGAGTGTAGCCAACTTTTCCAACTCTGTTGCACATCGTCTGTAGAAGAAACCTCAACAGCTGAAAGGTGTGGCACTTGATAACATGCTCAGCTCATCTGTCTCCTCAGCTCTTTCAGCTCTCGTCTCTCTGTAGTACTTTTGGCACTTTTAGCAAAGTAGTGCCTACAGCTTAGAAACTTTTTTTTTTTGAAAAATGACAGCTTTCACGGCTTTCAGATGCAGCAGAAGCATATTCTAAGGGATATTTAGATAATCTCAGGGGGGAAGTTTTGAAGTGATCAATCTCAGCAGCACTACCCCATAGATAGTAATCCTTCTGGGGTGAAAAATGTGCTGCTGCTACATCTGCGCGCTGCAGAGAGGAGGTGTGCAAAGAAGAAAAGAGTGTTTAATAGCAGTGGGAGGAGGAACACTTTGCTTTTGTTTCCACAGTCCATAATCCCAGCAAAAGAAGAAGTGACTGATAAAATAAGCAGAAACTATGCATGATTGTAATGGTTTTTGACAGCTGTGTTATTTTCCAGAATATTTCTACCTGAGTCGGAGCCAGTCTGCTCGCAGCTCATCTGTCTGCGACAAGCTGGATGCTATCCAGTCGGCTCGGTGTGTTTCCCACAATCCCCAGTCCTCTTTGCACTGCCATCCTACTGTCTTTTCCCCTCAAAGTTCAGCTCTTCCTCCTACATCACAAACACATTCCAGCATCTGTACCGCTGTCTCTCTCCAGTGATTGCAGCATTTCTCGTCTTCTCCACTACGCCTGTGATTTCTCGTCAGGTGCCCCCACACCCCCAATCTTATAACCCTGTATAAGCTCCCCTCTCTCTCGCCACTTCTCCTCACCTCTCTGACACTCCCACAGGGCTCTGCATTCAGAGGAAGCTGCTCGCCTACCCTCTCCAATCCCCGCCCCTCTGCTCTAAGTGATCACACTGTTTATATGGCCTTTTCCTTTTATCCAATTTCACACGTCCCGGCTTGTTTACCAGCAGTGGGGGCCACAGAAAACCATACTGCCCTTTTCCTTTAGTCTCCACCCCCCCCTTTCTGTCTTCTTCATCTCTTCTTGCCTCTACCCTGCCAGCAGCTTTGCAGCAGAAATAAAGGCTAAGCTTACTTCGCCTGTTTTCAATGAATGTGATTAGGTTTCTATTTTTATACAGGCTTGACTCACATTCAGCAGTGTCATTTATTGAATCTGGACTCTGCAGCTCTGTTCCTAACACAATCAAACAAGTATTGCCCAAGGCTACATACTCCTGACAAAAGCTGTAATGAGGGGAGGCAGAGCAAAGACAGACAGTGACGAATGCTGCATGTAACTGCAGTGTTATATGTTTGAATGACATCTAGATGTATGTATAAATTAATTACCGAGGACTTCTCTTCACGAGCATGGCTGAATATGTTAGAAGAAAGGGATGTAGAAAACAAAGCCACCTCATGTGACGTACTTTCAATTGCAGGACCTTGGGACAGGCACGAGGTGGAGGAAACTTTTACTGAAATGGCCCGCTAATTGGGCCTTTTAGCCTTCTGTTTCCTTTAAGGTTTAGGATCTGACAACTTAAAGAATTTCCTTCTGGAAGTTTTATCTTATCTTAGTTTTGAATGTGACATTACTGAGGGTTCAAAAAAAAAGAAGACAAACAGTATTCACAGGATGTAACTCCAGTTCTATGAGCATGTAGGAAATGGTACAATGGAGTTTGAATTTTGTGTTATATGATGGCATTTGATGAAGTAGGTACTTTTTGTCCCCAGAAAATGAATGAATCAAAGAGGTTTTACCGGGATGATTGCTGTGGTCAGAACACGACCAAAGGTTCAGGTCACACTAAAACAGCTCTCAAGTTCCAGCAGTGGAAAACATTTTCTTGACAAGGTTTCAGGGACTAAAATCCAGAAGCTAAACTAGAAACTGAAAGATATTACATCTCCACACTCCTAATCTTAATATAGATCTTATTTAAATTGTTTAATGTAACCAGCAAATTTATGCTGCTGCCTGTCTTGGCTGGGGTTTCTTGAGATTCTTAATCTCAATGAGCCCTTTTCCTGGTTAAATCAACATTAGATAAAAAACATTTTTGACAAGTCAGAACTGATTTATAGATATCTTTAATTAATTACAGATATCAGAAATTTATTCAAGAATAACAATGACTGGTGTCTCCAACTGAAGGATTTTGACAAATGAAAATGTAATTTCCCATTTTAGACACTTCAGAACAATTGTCTTTTATATATGTCAACAAATCATTTCAGATCTGTCATCCTCATTAGAACATACTGAAAGAAAAGCTAATATTTCAGCTGGGGTGCCAAGAAAACATTGTAAACTAACAGAAAATAACCATCTCATCTGCTCTTGTTTTTCCTGCTGCTGATTAAATGTCTGGCCATCGGCAGCCTGACACTTGTCGACCCATACAGATAGACCCCTGATGCAGGTTTAACATGCATCACTGTGTTAGTCTGAATGGGGTACATGACACTCTGAGGCCAGAAGTCACATCTTCTATTCTAGACCAACCCCGCCTCCACAGATCTTCACACATTTAAATGAAGATGCCACAAGGGCAAGCGACTGATCCGAGGAACAAAAGCACTTAAAATTAGAGAGGCAGTCAGAAGATGCTCTGCTTGTGGAAGCAAGATGCCTGTGAGTGACAGCGTGGTTCATGGCCTCACTGCCTCAGAGATATACCTGCAGATGCACGTGTGACTCAAGGACGTGATTCGCATCACTGTTACGTGCTTGGCATGTGTGCAGTGCTGCCTGAAGGACTGCTCTTTATTCCACAGACAGAAAACACCAGGGAAGGAAAACAATGCCGGTAAACTCTGCTCTGTTTATTCAGCAATACAAGACCTTTGGAGCAAGTGTGGAACACACATCGCAGCTGTATGTACTACAATGTGACCCATAAATGAAGTTTTTACACAGTTTTATGAGAACTATTCATCTGACGATTGTAAAAGACCACAATGCAGACAAAACAGCAACAGATCCACATATTAAAAACCTACCCACGTCGCCTCAGCCATTCCCCCGTCCTCTGCTGTAGTTTTATGATTTATTAAAGGGCAAGAGGTGTCAAGCACAGCCTTGGTCTCAGTGAACCTTTCTTGACGCTGCACTGCTGCATACAAGGTAACTAACAGCTTAATCTAGTCTAATAGTCAAGTTTGCTTCTGCCTCACGCGGTAGCAGCTCACTGCTGGCTGTTTATTCAATAGGGATGGGAGGGTATATGAAAAACGTATTCCAATACAATTATGACTTACCTGTTAAAAGATGTAGTCAAGAGGGACATTCTGAGAATGTGAGTTTTATAGATACGAAGCAAATAGAAGAGGTCGTGTGGTGCAGTTGAGGGGAAAAAAGTTCATCCATGAAGTCTCATAATACAATGATACCTGCCATACATTATTGATGATCAGCCCAAATCTGCTGATTGTATAAGTGACATATTTTTATGAGTGTGTTTCTTATTTCCTGAATGTTGAAAATTAATGTGTGACATGGTTATGTTTGCATGAAATGTTTGATGATTATATGGTTCCATGTAGTGTTTTGATGAAATGTTTGTACAATATTTATACAAAATTTGTTACTTACATGCTCACCAATCCTGTGTCCAAGTATTATTTTTGTATTGTATTGATATTTATAATTACAGGGACTGAATAAAGTTAATAGTTCACTTGCAAAAATGTGTGCAGCACATGAATCCTGTTGCTCTTTGATGCTGCAGGTTGAAAATAAACTCAGAGGATAGACTACTGCAAACAGCTAGAAACCCAGATTACATTTTTTAGCGATGACCCTCCTTAATCTGACCTCTTAAAGGTCAAGGTTATTTTGTAATGTGTAGGGACATGAAATGACAGAGCAAAGCAAATGATGCAAAACTTACAACAAAAGAGTTTTGTGTAAACGTCAACTAAGGTTGCAAACTATGTTATTTGTGCTCTCTGTGTTACTTATGGACCAATGTATCTGCAATCTAAATATGTCTTTTTGTTTTTAAGCTTTAAAGGACCACAGCTACCCTTTTTGGTGTTTTAACTGTGTAATGCTGTTCCATGTATTCCATACTATATGAGTGCAAGAGGAGTACATGACATAAAACGGCTGGTGCCAAATGGTTGGACCCCATGGAATCCATTTGTATTACAACCAGAGCCTTGTTCTTCCAAGGTACCAGTAACCAAAACATAATAGGATAAAGAGAAAAACAACACTACCTTCATACCCAGCAGTACAACAATACACACTGTGGCCTTACCAGAGAAATGAAAAACCCTTACCCTTCCACAAACAATAAGTACATTTCCCATAAGCTGCATTCATTGCAAGGCTACTGCATTATATGAGACAACTGTCCTTGTTACTGTTTCTGCTTTGTGCATCGCATCAACAAGTGGAAAAATACAGGTTTTGTTGTAAAGACCGGCAGGTGCTGCACAAATCAGGAGAAATGTTATCGCCCTAAGAAAGTATTTCCGATAGATTCAGGGCTCGGTTATATCTACAGATTAATGTGATCCTCACATATTGAACAGAATTCATTGGATGTCTAGTTAGAAGCGTTTTAAAATGGCAAGCTGTTATGTACATGCAGACACAGTCAAGACTGGTTGCACCTTTAAATGTATCAAAGGTGTTTGCACACCCTCACATTATTATAAGTAGATAAAGGTCACTTACAGACTCATGGTCCGCCAGGTCAGCCAGCACAAAGCAGCGGTACTGCTGCTGGCCAGGAAGAGGTTTGTTGTAGTAGCCATTGTATTTCTTTTCATCACCCAGAGTGAAGATCTCAGGCAGAGCATCCAGCTTGGCAGCGATGTATGGCTGCAGGAAGTCCTGGCTCTGTCTCTTCTTCCTCTGGAGACTGCTGTCAGCACCGGCCTCCAGGAGCTGCCAGAGGGGCGACAAGACATGACACTTTGGAACGGACTTACACAATGGAGCATATTGACACAACATGATATACCTAAACTGATCTCTGTAGAGAGGGCTTTGTCTTCTTTTTCCTTCCTGCATGAACACACTGAACAATTTGCTGTGTCTGATCTTGTAACTTCCAGTTTTCTTTATTGCTTCAGCACATGTTTGTGTTGTTGCCTGACATACAACATGTACAGCACATAGGTCAACTCTGGTTGTTTTAAATCGAGCTCCAGAAATAAAAATGTTTCAGTCTTTCTTTTTCTGTTGCCAGCTGCATTCTGATCGTGTAACTTTCAATTCTGATCCATTTTCAATTCTGATCCCATGTTGAGAGAGCAAGTAGATAAGCACAATTTAAGTTACAGTTAGAACTTTGTAGCTGAGATCTAGGAACCCAAAGTTAGAACACAAGCAGTCAGATAATTACACAGGTTGTAAAAAAAAAAAGAAAAAAAGAAAAAGAAAAAATAGTTTATCTATATTCTCTGGAGGAATTTATTTTAAAGTCAAACTGAAAGCGAGAATGTGCAAAATGTCAAAAATAATCCCTTCTCATGTGGGTCTCTGCATTAAACTTTTTTCTGCAGTCTAATCAAAGCGAGTTTATAGAGATGTATTAGCAACTTGCTTAAGACAATATACACATAGCATTCTGGCTATGTGAGTATGCTTTAAAGAGAATTCTGGTTTATTCCAACCGCTGTATTTCCCAACAATGTGGCTATTGTGTCATATTAACTTTGGACTCTTTGGCTCTGTTGTAGAGATTCAGGTTTGGAGGTGCAATTAGCATGAACTCCCTGTCACTACAAAGAAAACTAACATAAATCATTTTAAACGTTTGTTTGCAGTCTGACTAAAATGAAACATAAAATTACTTGTCTGGAACAGGCATTTAGCTAACTGCATTAGGAATCCCCATCCGGAGGTGGACGCTGGCTGACCTAATCATCAACATATTCATCTGCTGGTTTGTTTCCATCTGTAAGGCTGATTTTCACTGGGGGGCACTGGAGACATTAGGAGCACAGGGTGTCCTGAAAGACAGTGTACCTTGGTGGTGTTCCTGCACTCACTGTTGAGATCAAGAGTGGTGCCTGTTTAAGGAATACCGGGCAAATCTCCAAGGATGAGAGGAATCCCAGCTGTTGAACTACAACTAACAAATCTGCACCTTTGATAAACATCCTGGAAATGTTGTTTCCCCCCTTCCCAACATCAACTGGAAGACAAGACCAAGAGTGAACACTCAGCTCTCCACATGGTCAGTAAAAGCTGATAGTTAACAAAGGTCCACTATGGATGGCTAATTTCTGTGCTTCCATTTGGTTAGACGGAACACAAACATTTGAAATGATGACTGTAAAAATCATCTTATTTTTGAAAGCTGCAAGGAGCTCAGGCTAATTTCCTCCAACTAAACAAAATTTCCGCGAATCTCTTCAATGGAGTTGAAGACTGCAAAGTTAGACTGTCACTTAGAGCCACAAGAGCCAAACTAATGGGAAATACATCACTGCTAGACTGCACCAATGCTTTGCGGCTGAAGCAACAATAAACTACGCATCTCATCATTTTAATTAGATGACTCTTCCAAGCATCTTTTTCATACAGAGTAGTTTCAAGCATATTTTGAGTACTCTCTGTTTACAATGTATCCTTTTTAAATATAAAGACACTTGAATTTTATAAAACTATACTATTGAAACACCATCGTGGTTCAAGGAAAGGTGGTGTTGGAGGATGGCAGACACTTTATGATTAGATAGGATTGCATTTATAGAGTTTGAAGGCCCACGGTGACATTCAGAGGGGGAACAGAGGGTCATGGCTTCATTACAAAAGCTCAGCTCTTTCTATTCTTCTCTAGTGTTTGTGCCCATGCGTGTGAGAGACATCTTTGTCAACCACCTGCTTCCTATCTACACTTTATATCATCTTGGACCGGGCCATACCTGCGACACATTTATATTCAAGGTGACACTGACATGTGGAAAGAATACACAGTGGAAAAGCTTCAAACACACATGGAGCATATTTGCAATTGTCTACACATATACAACAGCCATTTGGTAAACAGCCATTTGGTAAGGACAAGCAATTACATTGTGTCAACCATAGAGGAAAGACTTCCAGAAAAACAAATAACTCTGTAAACTGCTGTTTCTGTTTATTATAATAAAGATAAAGTGGATAAACTTGATTTAATTGCAATGTGTGGAAGCTCAGCCTAAAGAACAAAAAATACTTACCCCAACAGACATTGGTATGCCATACAGATTCTACATCCACACAATGTATTGTACGCAAGTTGGCTGACCATAAGGACACCAGCTCAAATCAAAAAGCTATGACCTGATTGAGGTTGCAGAATAACACCAGTCTCCCCTGATACCAGTATCAAACCCCAACCAGACGACTCAGTACACAGCGTTTGGCTTCAGAAGAGAATGGAGTGGATCCATGCTTGTGGGATGTTTCCCTTTGTTCAATCTGACTGAACTCCAAAGTTTTCATTTTAAAACTTCTGCCATGTTTATGCCTGGTGTCCACACTACTCTGATGTTTTAAGACTCTAAAGACTGCGATATTTGGAAACAATGACGCAGCCACCAATGTCTACTGCTATACTGGATCTTATTAAGTCATCAGGCTTCCATCACTTCACAGATTTCCAGAATACAAAGACTTCTTGACTACCAGGCTGACCAACTGAACATAAATAATGAATGACAGGCATTGCTGACCTTGTTGTCTGTGCTACTGGCAGGATTGCAGTTGCACATGCATTCTCTGGTCTTACGTTTCACCACTGTAGTTCTTCCCCCATAGCATTTTCTACAACTAAGCAACCAACACTTAGCTTTATGTTTACATTGGCACCTGGATGTCCAGTGTACATGAACAGTCATGTTATAGGTTTTCTAGCATGTTAGCATGCATTATTAAAGCAGAGTTGACATGTGGAAAACACTCCACATGTCAGGTTTAACTTATCACATTTATATCTTTGTATTAATTTATTCAACAGCCAGTTGGGCTTTTTTTTTTTTTTTTACCTTTGCCTCTCTACCAAATCACACAAATCTCTAGAGATACAATCCATCAGGAGGGATTTCTGTCTACTAGAAAACAAAGAAAGATTGAGACCATAAGATAACAAACCTCAAGTCTTGATCCATTTAGTTAAGCCATTATCTACTTTAGTTTTATTTGTTCTACACAGATGCATTTATGTGACATTCAGTTCCTTGTTATTTCCATAAAGTATCAAGGGAGGAATTAATGACAAACTATGCTCATAAGAGTTAGTGCACAGCACAACCTTATCAGCCCGTCTTCAGTACTATCTTCAGGCGCAGTAAAACTCCTAACAGCCGCACTTCCTTTCGAGCTTACTCAATAAAGATCGCAGGGAACACAATCCAGTGCAGCAGCTCATTAGAGGAGGCTTATGTAAATGACACCCAAAGCAGCCTGCTCACTTGTAGGAGAGGAAGCACTTTGAAATTACACACTAAAACTAAGGCTAATGGATTTTTACTGACGTTAGGTAATCATATACAATTGCAGGAAAAGTGAAAAAGACCTGTTTCTAAAGCTGCTGGCAGTATAAAGTGAAGCTTGATGATTCTGGTGACACCTTGCATTTCTGAGTTGTTCTGCATTTCAGTAGCAAGCATGATTCAGCATTTAGTCTTACACCCCTGCAAAACAAGCGCAATCCAAAATGGTGACTTGACTGTTGCTCTGCATCCATGTCATTTCTGAGTAATTTTCTCAATAAGATCACCAAGGCTATTCCCCTCACTGCCGTTTAGCTCAACACTTACTCTATTGTTTACAGAACGGAGAAGGGGTCAAGCAAAGAAGGAACCCCACATCACCCACTCTGCCTACTGGGAGATGCAGCACTACTTGTGTCCAATCTTGCACATTTTTATAAAGAAAATTTCAACATCGGCGTCAGCCAGTAAAAAACCCATAGGCCTTTTGGTCGACCAATTCTTCGTAACATATCAACCAGCCTGATTGTCATGAAATATGTTACACATGTTGGTGATCCTTCTGACTGCAGCGGCTTCTGTTCAGATCTTTCTTCTACCATCATCATCCCCAGGGTCATATTTGAACTTTAACAAACTGATTGCATGTCATGTTCAGCATGGTCAATGGAGGACTGCTGTCCAAACTTTCCTTTGGCACCATCAGTAGATTAAATTAACAACTTGGTGCACACTAAATTTGGGCAGACTGCCATGAGTTTTCGTAATCTTACATAATGAAGCCCACTAATTGTTTAATAATTCACTCTTCAGGGTTTGTTCGGGCTCAGGATGGGTCTTTAAGGGGTGACGATGCATGACAGTAAGTATAATCAGTCACTGTACAGCTAAGGCAATGACTGTGTTTAACTTTATTTGACAGAAATCTATGCATTTCCCTGCTATTTCAGACCATCTGATAAAGAAAAATATCTATATGCTGGAGTACCGGTAAATGAAACCTTAATTACTGAAACTGGTTTATAAATATATTAATATATATATATCATTTTTTAGAAAAATTTTCCCCTAAATTCTTATCATTTTGCTACTGGTTATTTTCCTTTGACGCTGGCATCAAAAATTCTTCTATGCAGGAAAAACCCTGCTCCAGCCTTAATGCTTGTTCCCATGAGCACATTCAATGCTCCCCAAATGAAGAACCTGCTAAACTTTATGTCTCTATGACCTCCTCTTGCCGTCAGCTTATGATCAAACATAAGTTTCTGTAGTGCCCCTAACAGCAAGGCTGTAAGAAGAGTTCAAACAGCAAAATGTTGTTTGTCCCGCCAACCTTTTCATATTGCTGTGTGTAATGGAGATTCTGGTCTCAGGGTTGCTAGAGGGGCTTCAGTCTTTTAGTTTTGGTGGTTGTGAAAGTACAGCATGAAGCCAGTTAGTTTAAACAAAGCTGAAATAGAAGATGTGGAATAATATCCTGCAGTGCTGTAAACAGCCAAAGAACGCTGTGTTCTTCTGTAATCTACACAAAGAAGAGGCTGAGAGGCTGATTCATAATCACAGCATTTCTGGATCAGACCATGTCAGTGGAAAAAAGGCTGCCAAGGTAACCTTAAATTACAATACTTGATCCCCATTTATACCAGGTACTGACCTATTTCAAGTGCAGCCACTGGAAATGAGACTGACACTGAAGATGAAAGGCACACACACATGATTTTGTCACCTCGTAGGACTTTTTGACCTCAAATGGTTCTGTGCAGCATTTTTCATACAAGACATGTTGACATGTCACAGGAGAAAAAGCACAGGAGCAAATAATATGAATGATGGCAGAATCTCATTTAGCTGCTTCACTTCCAGGCTTGTGGTATTGCCGATGCAGGGTCAGTGTCACACACTTGTGGCATGCTGGGACACTTTAATAGAACAGAGCCATCACTAAAGAGCCCATATTTGGTACAGGCACAGGTTTATAATTGCGTTTTTGGGGTCTACTAAAACATGGTTCCATGCTTTAATGTTAAAAAATGCATTTTTCTTCTCATACTGTACATTGCAGCGGTACCTACCCTTATCCTCTGTCTGAAAGGCTCCATTTTAGCTCCTGTCTTTTTATAGC
>NW_007577848.1:671057-682512 GCF_000690725.1 Stegastes partitus | reverse complement strand
GTAGTATACAGACTCCCTAATGTTATATGAAACAACAAAATCAAACTAAACTACTTCATACCTCATGTATGTCCATGTCTTCAGGGTTCTCCCATCTCCTCTGAGAAGCTGCAGTGACAGGGACCACCACTATGTAGTACCACCTGCATTAAATACAGAAGCACAACTGTATTACAAACCCAAATGCCATGTCCACAGGAAACACACTGAGTTTAATGTGCATTACATGTTTCAGTTTCAGGTGATGTATCTTAAAGAATTTTTCTGAATGTTTGTTCTAAACTTTGTATTTCAGATGGGATCGCTGCAGCTCTGGGCCTGATGGAGAGGTCTGCTCTGGACATTATTTCTTTTTCTCCGTCAACTCCACTCCTCTTAATTACTGCTTACTTGTGAGCAATTTCTTCAGAGAAACAAACACTTGAAACACAATTAATTATTTCTATGTAATTCACAGTGCCTGTCCTCTTGACCGAGCTGGGTAATAATAAGAAATAAACTTCTGTTGAATTGCAGCATTTGCATTGGGATTCTTGTTGCTGATTAACTCTTAAATAACTCTTAAATAAATTGCTTTCTGGTATCAAGAGAGGGCTAAGAGTGGCAGTGGGGGTTATTGTTAATATGTCTGTGTAGTTATCAGCTGTAATGCCGAAGGACTGAATGTTCTGTTTGCACTTAAAACTACTCAGTCTGACCTGAAAGACAAGTCCTGCAGCAGATAATTGGCTGGCTATGAAGTGGCTAAAACATGACAAGCAGTAAATAAACCAGGCTTGTAATGGCTGTTGAAGTAGCCCCCTGCAGACAAGCTTGTGTCTGAGTTATTGATTTTTAGAAGAAAAAAAAAAACTGTGTGTATCTTTGTACATCTCCTCTTGCTTCAGCCTCACTGGGCTGCTGAGTGCTGAGGCCTTTTAAGGTCTTTAGACTGCTCACACGTTGAAAGTATACTAAGAAAGGCAAAGTGCACACAATGTAGCAGCACGCTTCTTTCATTAGTATAAACCGCACTGGTGGAGGCATTGCTCAGATTCTTGACTTGCAAAGGTGACAATATAAAAAGCCTGAATTATCACGAAGTAAAACTCAAAATCTGCCTCTGGTAAGAGCACAAAATTGTTAAAAAAAATTATAATTCAAGTATCAAAAGTGAAACATTAATTAACCAAAATGGACCCTTTCAGAAGGCCAAATTATGAAATGCAATTAAGATTTTTTAGAAACTGTGCCTAGAAAAAGCAAGAACCACATCTGATTAAAATCTATCCTTTTTCTTTTTTGTGTAGCAAGACACTGCTCCCAGTACTTCTGCTACTTTTGGAGATCCTTTTCTCAATTTCAGGTGCATTTGTGGATTTAACCACAGACCTCAAATGTGCTGAGAGAGCAAACATCACCAAACTACACCATCCTTTATGTTGAGGATCAGTACCAGTGATGAGAGGTGGGTCTATGGTTACCATCCAGAGAACAAACACCAACACAATCATTGCTATCTGGCCATCCGGTTCACCAGATTTGGCCCCCTGTGATTCGTTCCTCTTCCCCCAAAATAAAGTTCAAGTTGAAGGCCTGCCATTTTAACACAGTTTAGGGCAGAATGGGACTTCTGGAAAGCATTCTGAATGTGTGACAACAGGTGGGTCTGTGGGTCAAATTGACATTGCAGAGTTCTACTGTAATGTTGTGAGATTCGGCAAAATCAGCTCACATTGTGTTGACAAACTCACACAGTTTTTTGCCACATAAATACAGTCATCGCCCTCCACCCACCCAACTTGCCAGATTTGGCTTCCGGCAATTTCTTCTCCTTTACTTAAATGAAATCCAAGTTGAAGGGTCACCATTGACACAGTGGAGGACATCAGACGCCCACCACAGACGGTGCTTGACACACTTAAAGGACGTGACCGGAGGGCTTTGAGTGGTGTATCAATGCAATAAATTTCAATACGGTACGGCTTTTGTGTTGATTAAACTTTACAATAAATGTGATTAATTATTAATGTGAAAATTATTAATGCACTGAAAATAAGGTGCTATTCATTATTGCAAGTTTTGTAGGTAATGCTATATAGTGAGATATTCAGTCTTTATTGAACAGCATTACTTAGCATTTGCATCTTTTATTGAACATTATCATCAGCTTATCAAATAAGATGCATTTCAAGACAGAATTTTTGAGATGCACTAAAAATCACAGATTTTAAATCCTTACAGTCTCTCCTCTGACAAGCAAACAGCACAGACCTGACAGAGGCTCCAGCAGGAACCTTGGGCAGGCTGATGGTCACTTTGCCACCTTCTTCCACATCGTCCTGGTATCGAGCCGGTTTCATCGTCAGCAGGTCTGGAGCTGTTCGGATGGAGACCTGCTGCTGGAGGCCACCAGCGCTGTTCCCTCGACTCATCAGCACAAAGGAATAATCAGTGTCTGGCTGCAGCTGTGTGATCAGCTTCCTCTTCAGGTTGCCTTGAACCTCGACGCTCTGCTGGTTGTACAAAATCTGAAGCAAGGAAAAAGTTTCTTACTAACTCTGATGCAGTATGATTAGTAACATAGAAGAAGTCCTGAAGTTACGTTACATAGACATATTTGAAATATGTGTATGAAAATTGCTTTTATTTTAGCCTGCTGTATTTTGCATTAACGTATCTATAGCATCTCTATGGGTCACGATAACGTTAGACCATCAACTCTGTCTTATATATTCAAGAAAACAAGGAGTCACACAAAACAGCTTGTGGATGGCATTTGGCGGGGCAGTTATTCAAAGCTCCCTGCTGATTTCCAAAAAAAAGAAACTTCATCAATAAAATCATTTTAAACATTTGTTTTCAGCGTTACTGAAGGAAGCAGAAATGTGGGGCCTGGAACGGAGGTTTTGCCAACAGCGTTAAGGATCGTTGCGAAATGCTTGCCGGCTGACCTAATCGCTGACCTATTCATTTGCACACGCTTTTACAAATGGGAAATATAGCAAGCTGAAATATATTAGAATTCTCTTTTCATACTCTGAACCCCAAAACCTGCTGGCAGATTTAAATGGCAAATTTTCTTTTAAAAATTGCCAAAATTACAACATTCATCTGAGCCAGAAACTGTAAAAACTGGATTTTTAAATGTTCCAACTCTCCTTGACCTAATTATATGTGGTGTGCAGGTTGTTTAGGAAAATTAACAAAATATATGCTTAGAATTATGATATTTTATCAAAATCACTTTCTTCTTCTTCTTCTTCTTCTTTTTTGTTTGATGTATGGCATTACAACTATGTTAAACTGCACAAAAGACAGCTTTGAATTTTCTCTACTAATGGTTATCGTGGGACTGTTTCCATAGGGATGCAGGATTTTTTTTTTGAAGTGAAAAATTTGCCTACAATGTCTAAAAATGTCACAGGAGCCAAAAAGGCTGATAAATTGCTTGGAGTTTAGAGGGTTTATGATCCTTCCTCTCATCTTGGCTCAAATGTTTCCTCCTTTAGATGCATTTCACTGCTCATATAGGAATAATCATAGGAACAGCCCCTGTTTCCTCTTTTGTTCAGAATTAGGTGAGAAAATTGACACCACTTTCATATCTGTATGCTAAATTTGAAACTAAATCAGCAGCAGGTAACCTTGTATACTGTTTGCTTAGCCCATATGCAGGGGGTGTAAAACTAGAAGTTGTAATTTTAAATGCATGAACTAAATTAAGTATCTACTGCATCCATCCACCTGCCCTGGCAGAGTGTACTTTACCCTCTTTGGCTAAAACACACCCTGCAGGAAAACAGATTTTGTTGTGGTCTCTCTACAGGCACAAACTTGAGGAAGGTGCTCACACTTGTAGATGTTTGCCAAGATGCTTCTATGTAGTTGTTTTCTCAGGCCTTAGTACTTAGTTATTTATTTAGCTCCAATTCACTTAGTTAAAGAAAACTTGTTTGCATTATATTTTGTGAGGCACTTATCATATCATTCATAGTTTATGCTTCAGCTATATTCATAAACTTTAGTTTTTTTCATTGTAGTTCACCATCAAAGCTACACAGTACCAACAGCTGAGTGACAACCCAGACAAACCCCTTAACAAATAGGCAGTCATTAAATACAGGTACAGGCACAATTTAATATGGTGCGCATTGATCCTCTTGATGATTTATGGAGTAGCTGTTCTGATAAAGAGGCCAAAAGAGCAAAAAGTTTCACAAAGTAGGTATTTTTGTTCCAATATTAGTCCTATTTCAGGCGCTTTCAGATTTCCTGATAAGTCTCTGTGGTTATCATTTAGTCTACATCAATAATACTGTCTGGGAAGTTTCACCTCCTCTGACTGGCCCTTTTATATCCCTAAATATTCACTACTTGTGTGAGATTACTGCTAAGAATCCTCTTTTAGTTGTTAAATTCAAAGCCCATAATGTGTGTTTTAGCTGCTGCATGGATGGAAGAGTGTGCTGCTGACCTTACCTTGAGAGGAACTTGAGATTTGTAGGTTTCTGGCACTTCCCAGGTCAGCAGGACTGAAGTTTTCATCACGGCCTTCACACCAAAGTTCTTGGTGAAAACTGAGGGAAGATCTGGATGATTATTAGGTGGTTAATTTGAATGAGGATATGACTGAGATGATTTAAAGATGATGAGTAGGTGCAATAAAACATGAAAATGGAGTTATACAGTCAAATGTTTGGACACGTTGACGCATTCAAAGGTTTTCTTAATTCTTTAAAGTGTAGAAAAAAACTGAAGACATCACGACAATGAAATACCACTTATGGAATTATTTAGGGAGCAAAAAAGTGTAAACAGACCCAAATTAGTTTCATGTTGTGGATTATTAGTGCTTATTTTCAGTCTGTTAACAAGCTTTATGACGTTGTGACCTGGAATGGTTTCGAGTTCTGCAGGTGAGCCTTGTCAAAAGTTAACTGAAAGAATTTCTTGCTTCTTAATAAGACCATAATTTGTGCTGCATCTTGGTAATAGCAAACATTCCTATTACACCCCTGTAGTGATCCATATAATTGCAAAAAGCGCTCCGCTAAGTAAAGAGAAACAACAGTCCATTTATTATTAACATGTTCTTTGGGTAGCATTCAGAAAACCCTTGTTAAACTATCAGTTGCCTTTAGGTGTACTACATTCAGCTTTATGTTGCTTGCACTCAGAAGGTAGGTACAAGTGAGCATCCTGGTCATCAGCTAAAGCACTGATGTGACATACACAAGACTGAACAAGACTAACTGAAGAAACTTACGCTCGACTGTGATTCCACTTTGCCTATAAACTATATTTAGGACTGTAGACTATGTCTCTAGCGTTGACACAGCCCTAAAACTAAATGTGGAGATAGATCTGGCTACGTGAGACCTTAGTTTGACGAATGTTGTGTTTTGTCCCTTCATAAATTGAACACCCTGCCAATGTTGACTCTAGAATCGCCCCAGTGTCTGTCACATTCCCATTTGGCTACACAGGAGTCACTACATAAACCCTTTTTTCATGCTTATTTGCAGTTTCTGTAGGAGTGTGTGTTGGGCTTGGAGCCTGTCATTTGTAAGCTAACACTAGCAAACATTTCATGCTGTTGGTGCTGTAGAAGAACAGAACAATGTTGGCTTTCCACTGTAGGAACTTAGGGGCAGGTGCGAGTTGATGCGAATGTTTACAGGAACTGCACCGTAAACTTCCCTTTCAGGCTGTTTTGTTTTCACTGTGGTGTAGGATCTGACATCTTCAACTGGGGCATTAATTCTGACTGCACCAAAACAATGTCACATGGTAGTTAATGGACGTAACTCCTGTTTGATGAGCACAAAGGAAATAAAGCAATAGAGCTTTGCTATGAATGACTTCTATGTTGCTGATGACCATGTCAGAGAAGACTACTTCTTCTTGATGCAAGCTGTTAAACCAATCAGCATCAAGACTCACTTGTGTCTTTCAGGGCTGCTCAGAAGTACCAACATCTTCTCCCCTGAAAACAGCCCTAAAAGAGGCTCTATAGGAGAGGCTCTTGTGATTGGAGTATGCAGAAAGGTTGAGGCCATCTTAAAACAGCCTGCGAATTCCTGCAGTAGAAAACAGCCTATAGAGGCAAGGTATTCGAGAGTGAGTATAAACGTCACATCTTTCACCTCAAGTTTTATACATAGAAATAAGTCCATGGGCTTTTGTAGTCAGCTGAGACAGATCTCATTTTAATCCATTCACGCATTAGCCAAAGAAAAAAAAAGAAAACAAAAAAAAGATTAATATCTATAAATCCCTTCATATTGTTACCTAAAGTACCTTTCACACATAATTATCACTCTGTTCAAAAAATCTCAAGTTACTTCAAGTGTTTTTATTTTATTTTATACTAAATAAATCCATACATGCTATTTATGGTTTCTTTAGTTTTGTTCCACTCTATAGAAAATGAAAATAACCTTTAATGAAAAACTCTTGAATGTGTTCACACTTGGACTTTTACAATATGAGTCTAATTATGTGTTGATGTGAAAATGTCAAAACAGTTTCTGTATACTGTGAGCATAGGTTTGAATTTGAATTCAGCTTCAGAAGAGATGTTTTTTTTTTGAAGGACAGTCATTATGCATGGTTGTAAATTTAGTAATTAATTCATTTTAAAGTCCTCTCACATTTGAACTTTTTTATGTTTTATGTACAACTAATTAAACACATGCCTTGCCTCGCAAAATCTAGTCGCTCTAAATACTAACTAAAGGTTGGTCTTTCAAATTTGAATTCCTGAATAAGATTTTCATTGGGAGAATCTGACATCTTTACCTTCTGAGGTCTGAGGGCAATTCTGCAATATTATATCTGAAGTGGCTGTGGTTCAGGAGCAACCAGTGTTGCTCCTAATAGCAGATGACCACTTTGCATGGTTTCTCTGTCAGGTGTGTGTGTGTGTGTGTGTGTGTGTGTGTGTATGTGTGTGTGTCTGTGAATAGATGAATGAGAAAAATTGTAAGTGCTGTGAATGCCCCTTAGGTAGAAAAGTGCTATTTAAGTGCAGACCATTTACCATTTACAAGCAGATTTGTATAATCGCCATTTTAGTTTAGATTCAGTTGTCTCAGACTGTGTTAACATATCAGCATTTCTTTTAAGTCCTGAAAAACACCTGAGCTGAGTAACATATTGCATTACAATGACAACCAGCAACCAGTGTCACGTGCGTAGTTGTGGCAAAACTACATATTTTTCATCTTTTTGCTTTAATGCTGCACATGATATACTGCATGTCATGATTTTTTTTGAGAATGTGACAAATAGTAAACTGTAGACCATTTTTCATCACATTTTTCCAAACTTTCCAGAGTACTCAACAACACCATACAGAAAATTGGGCACAGAGTCAGACATTGTGGGTACTTCAAAGGTCAGGAGTCACCAATATTTTATTGTGTCTTTTGTTTACCATGGTTAAAACTGAAAACAATCAATTTTGATATATACTAAGCTCCTTTGAGCAAGTTTTGAACTGAGAACACATTGGATGTAAGGGGGTAAGGACGTAAAAAATGTAGAGGAGGAAAGAAACCAAGACTTTGTTTGCGTTTACGTTTGTGTCAGTAAGGGAAAATGAAGCCCTAAGTGCCTACATCATGGAGCACTGTGTAGAATGTTTAAGCAGCAATGACAAGCCGCCTGTGCATCTCACCTGGCATTGAGGTGGACATGGTCCTGCTCTGGATGCTGGGGCTGATAGGGCCTCCCCCCTTGCTTGTGAAAGCTTGGACTCTGATGTCGTAGGTCGTGTCAGGCTGCAAGCCGCTGACAGTCATCTGTGTTTCTGTGGTGATGTTGGTGTTGTTGTGCTGGCTGTTAATATCTCGATACACCACCACATACTTGACAATCTTGCCATTTCTCTCAGCCAGAGGAGGGGGGTCCCAGGCCAGCTTGGTGGAGGTTGCAGTCAGGCCGACCACGCTCAGATTCTGTGGGTAGCTGCTGGGAATGTCTTCAGGGGTGCTGATCTCCTTCAAGTACTCCTCCCCGTTGCCTGCTTTGTTTTTGGCGCACAGTTTGAAGATGTAGACGGCTCCCTTGTGGAGGCCGGTGACGGTGAAATGATCGTCTGTCTTTCTGAAGTCTTTGATGGTAAAAGCTTCCTCCTCTGCTCTCTTGTACTGCAGCTGGTATCCCACGTGCTCCCCCACCATCTCTTTAGGGGGCTGCCACTGGATCAGGGCGGTGTTCCCTATGGTGGTGCTGATCATCATTGTGGGCTTGCCAGGCACTGCAAAACATGAAACATTTGCCAAAATGTCTTCACTACTTTATACTCCTACAAATTCATGTAACAATAACATTCAAAACACATGGCATCCCATTTTAGTAGCTGAGCAGCTGCTGTTTCCTGGCCTACTTTGTTAGCACGGCTTTCTAAGGGAGAAATTGAACCATTTCACAATGCTATGAGATTGGCCACCCTACTTTTTACCATCAGACCAACTGCCGAGATCTCGGTATACGTAAACAAGATGTAAGCTTTGACAGATTAGCACCACTTTACTTGGATCAAAACCAAAAGTGTCACAAATGGAAATACTCAAATAAAGTACCACATAATTGTAATTAAGTACAGTATTTGAATAAATGTACTAATTGTAGCTGCTTTCCACTACTTGCTATTACTAGCCAGAAATAAGGTCATACCAGAGCAAGAAAGGTTGTGTCAGCAAAATAAAGGTGGGAATTAAACTAAGAGATTTTACATTTTAGTGAGTAAAAACATTCATTTCAAAATGTGCAGTAACAGATAGAAGCACTTCACACACCTGCTCCTGTGGTGGTGACCACCTTTGACTTGCTGCGAGCGCCATCACCCTTGGTGGTATACGCGGCCACAGTCACAGAATAGGAAGTTTCTGGGATCAGACCTGTTACAATGGCCTCCTGCACAGAAGATAGAAGGGAAGGGAAGGGGAAAGAGATAGAGACACAGAAGAATAGAGACATAGGGGAAGGAAGAATGGGAAGAGGAAAAAAAAAAAAACAGAGAGGAAAGGGCAACAACATTGATGGTGAGACAACAATCTCAGTTCAATTGATGACCTGTCAGCTAGTTTATTGTACCAGGCACTCAGGCACATTAGACAAGTCAAGCACACGCAACATGCATCAGCTTCACATTTCCAACACTCCCCAGGCATTTCAGCTGCTCTTTTGAGGAGAAAGTCAAGAGATGGCCATGAATGTAAAACGTGAAGAGCATTTTTAAATGTTATCTGTTACCTTCCTGGTGCTTGACTGTACAGGTAGATGGTGTATAACCTCACACTGGCACATGACCATTTGACCACAAACAGGAAAAGAGCATATAGCATTAGTTATTTAACAGCTCATGGATGAGATCCCAGTCCATTATTGGTAAAAAAAGATAATGTTCTTAAACCAATGTGATCCCAACAGGGCTCCAGACTAACATTTTACTTTCAAGCAAGGCTGCAGACCCAACATTCAGAGGCACTCATCATCATCTCTGGGGACTTTAATCACGCCACACTGAACTCTGCCTTGCCTACTTTCCACCAGTTTGTGAACTGCCCCACCAGAAACAACCGGACAATCGACCTCCTGTATGCTAATGTACAGGACGCATACAAAGCCACCCTCACCCTCACTGCAGTCCCCCCTCCCTCAGTGTGCCTCCCTCTCAACGTCTTCACCCTGTACACCTCTGACTGCTGTTGCAACTCGGGGCTGTGCCACATACAGAAGTACGCAGATGACACAACCATCATGGGGTGTATCAAGGACGACAGAGAGAGTGAGTACAGGAGTCTGGTGGACGACTTTGTTGTCTGGTGCAGAAAAAACCACCTGCAGCTCAACGCCTCAAAGACAAAGGAACTGGTCATAGACTTTAGGAAATCTGGACCATGCCCACGACCAGTTCTGATTGAGGAACATGAGGTAGAACTTGTAGAAAACTACAAGTACCTTGGGCTGTGGCTGGACAACAAATTGGACTGGACATGCAACACAGACTACCTGTACAAGAGGGGACAGAGCAGGCTGTACTTCCTGAGGAGGCTCCGGTCGTTCAGCATCTGCAGGAAACTCCTGCGGATGTTCTACCAGTCGGCGGTCGCCAGCGTCCTTTTCTACGCCTTGGTATGCTGGGGCAGCAGCACATCAAAAAGGGACGCATTGAGTTTGGACAAATGAATCAGGCGGCCAGCTCTGCAGTGGGCATGAAACTGGACTCCCTGGTGACAGTGGCAGAGAGGAGGACACTGAACAAACTGCTGGTCATCATGGACGATGCCAGCCACCCTCTGCACACTGTCATCATCACCCAGAGGAGCCAGTTCAGCGACAGGCTGCTTCTCCCCAGGTGCAAAACCAACAGGACTAAAAACTCCTTTGTTCCCCGAGCCATCAAACTGTTCAACTCTGAGCTCGGGGGGAGGGGGAGGAGCAGCAAGCAGGGAGAGGTGGGGAGAGAGGGGTGAGAAGTGAGGACATTGGGGTGAGATAGAGCATCATGCTCTATCACCGGACTGTGTGCAATATTTAGGCACTTTTGTTACTGTATCCAGTGTTATTATTATTATTGTTGCTATTGTTGCTGATGTTGTGTTGTTGTTTCTACTACAACAATTTCCCTGAGGTTGGCACCAAAGGGATCAATAAAGTTCTATTCTATTCTTGTATTCTAGTTGCAGTGGTGTACCTAGCTTGCATGCAAACTCCACGCAGAAAGACTCCGGGTGTCCTCACCGGGACGCGAACCGGCAACCTTCTTGCTGCGAGGCAACAGTGCTACCAACTGCGCCACCTTGCAGGAGCCTTTTGTCTATTTTTTACTAAAAAGCCCAACCAGGGATGGGAGTAGAAAACTACTCTATATGTAATACATCAGATGTTTTCTATGTAAAATGCATGGTCCCTGATCAAATAAATAAATAAATAAATGAAATGAAAACTTGAGTAGAGCAGCTCCACTGGTTTTAACTACATTCCAGCTTTATTAATACTAACAGGAGTAATCGACTAACTATCAAAGTGAGACCCAAGTTATAATCTGTAGTATTCTATCTGAAAAGATTGTCCAAGTGTACAGCATTTATTAAAATGATCAATCTAAACGAATCAAAGTCTTTAAAAGCACCCAAGGCCAACAAATATCAATTGCTTCATATGCCATCGCAGGAAACTATCGGCCACCTACATAACAGATAACATGGTGCTCCAACCTACAACCACAGGTTCAATCTGTGAGCTGCTGTGAGTCCATTAAAAGGCAGAGAAAAGGCCCAGTCCTCTCAGATAGCAGAGGATTCCTTTCTAGTGCTGCTCCTGAGTGATGAGTGGAGAGGAGCTGCAGAGATGAAGCAGCTTGTGATGAGAGAAAAATGGCAGCAGGATGGTGGTGGAGCTGTGAGTGTGTGTGTGTGTGTATGTGTGAGTGTGTGTGTGTGTGTGTGTGTGTGTGTGTGTG
>NW_007577848.1:642516-670987 GCF_000690725.1 Stegastes partitus | reverse complement strand
GGGTGGGGTGGGGGGTTAGTTCCAGCAGCTAGGTGGGCTCTATTGTCCCCCTCAGAGCTGAGCCTCCGCCTACAGCCCAGGGGTTACATTGCCTTGGAGATGGCAGTGCAAACTAGCAAAGCCCTGCCAAAGCAGATTCTAGGATGAACCAACGTTCTAATTATTTCTTTATGGCTGGCAATTTAATATCTATCACAGGATGTTAAAAAGATCCTTCCTCTGCTAATTTAAGGGCACATTTGTACAAAGCAGAATTTAGCTGGGGCCGAAAGAGTTAACATATCTCCCTCCTTCCTTTGTTCTCTGCAGGGTAAAGAAGCCAACGGAAAAGAGAGAGATGGGACTTGCGAAGTCCTCTAAAAGCCTCATTATTTTAATCTGCTGGTTTCCTTTTCACTTTTGTGGCCAGAGATTGTCTTGATTTAGAAAAGAGAAGAAAAATATCAAATTGGTCTTTCATGTGTCTTTCAAAGGCAGAGCGAGCTGGAGTGTGTGCGGATGAATTCCGAAGGACTGATACACTTTACGTTGAGACAGCAGATGTCTCTCCTGTGAAGGGAAAGTCTTGTACAACAGGAGCCAATCAATCAACAGTGACTTCCTGTGTGTCAGATATTAAAGCGCTGCTGTCCCCACTTCTATCCCTGTTCAACCTCCATCGCCAGTGGGGAGACCACTAATCCTGGGAACAACTTTGCTATGAAAGCTCATTAGCAGTTACCACACTGTGCTGATTCATCCCCACAGAGACCAGCACTCAGGGAGGGACACTTCTGACTGATATTTCAATAAATGTTGGAGACCTTTCATCTACACCCACAATCCACATGTTAAATCTGAGAATTTGTTAAATTTGACATTTTAAATGGTAGCCAGGGAAGCTGGGCTAACATTCTGCAAGTGAGTTAGCCATAGTTTACAGTTTGCACACAGTAGACTTTGGTTTAATGCTTAAAGTCTGGTCTGCTGCTTCATCTAATTTAAAGAAAAACATTTTTTTCCCTCACTGTCTTTCACTGTTATGTAAATAGCACTGGATTTATTACCCCAGGTTTTCATATTCAGTCATCCATTATCACTATCCACTTATCCTGTGCTGGGTTGAAGTCAGGTGGTAGTAGCTGGTAGTGGCAGAGGGAAGTTGAGCACTGCTGGCACCCATCAGTATATACAGTAGAATATTGATATTGTGGGGCTGCAAACACGGCAGTAACCACTGCTGAAAGAACCTTCAGCTGTTTATGTTAGGGATCACACAGCAATGTTTTATTTTACAGAAAAAACTACATGCACCTTTCAGACCCATACTCCCCTTCGTTAATCTGACAGCATCTAAATGTGTTGGCTTCGTATCTGAATGAGCACCCTGTGCACCTTTTCAGACCGAGTGATGCTTCCATATCATATTTCAACAAGGCACAAGTCTAAACTGCATGCAGACAATTGAAGGATAGGCAGACAAAACAGATTTCAGCACCAATATTGGTCCAAAAACATCACACAGCACAAAAGACAAAAGTCTGTAGTCTGAGATGTCCATAAAAACCTACCTTTTCTGCTGTAAAGACAGAGTCAACAGCTCAGATTACGTCGACTCATCAGTAATGAATGTAATCTGGGTTTTGACAAAACCTTAACAGGAGCTAAAGTTAAGTTTTTGCTTCCAGCTGTTTTTAGGATTCTTCTCAACCTTATTATTACTTTTAATTCCAAATGATCCCCGACATGGAGACAGGATTGATCTAACGACAACTCACACTGGGTAGTTTTCTTCACCTCAGACAGGTGAGCTATGTCACATAGTCACAATTTATAAGCTGCAGTTAAACAATGTATTACATAGCACATTTAGATTTGATCTTTTGTCTATTAGAGTAATAATATGCATCGTGTCACTTGATATACTGTCCAAGTGCACATGTATGTAAAATATCAAACTGTGGCTCTCTTCATCATCACATTACTAATGTAAAAGTGACCTATGTTTTAATGACAGAATGTACTTTAAGCAAAGCAAGCAGTTCTCTTTAAAACAGTGCCTACAGATAAAGGTGGTATAATTACATGGACACAACCACTAAAAAAAACACAACACATTTTTTTTCAACTATACAGCCACTAAAAATATCAAAAGATGTAATAATCTCCTGTAGAAAAAGTAAGTGGCCCCAGAAGCACGTATTGCCTCCTTTAGCAGAAATAAGGTCTTGCAGGTGTTTATCAATTATCCACCAGTCTGTGACATCAGCTTACTGAAATCGTTGAACACTTTTCCTGCAAGAATTCCACAGTTGTGAGATGTTTGAGCTCAGTTTTTTACATTTATTTATTTATTTTTTACATGTACTGCCTACTTCAAACCTCTTGACAACATATCAATGATGAGGCCAGCCCATAACCCTCCATTTCTTCTTTCTGAGCCATGCCATGTTAGATTTGTTTGTGCATTTAGGATCATCCACTTCCAGTTCAACTTTAACTTTTGGACAGGTGGCCTCACATTATTTTCAAAGCACTCTTTGATATGGTGCAGAAATCATAGCAAAATCAATGACTACAAGCTGCTCAGTCCCTGAGGCAGTGAAGCAACCCAAAAACACAACATTTCCATCACCAGACTTCACAGATAGTCAGAGCTTCTTCTCCTCAAAGGCTTATTTTGTTCTGGTATAGCGCTGTGTTGGAGTCATTGTTCTCCTGTGGACATATTTTCTTCGCAAAAGACGCATGATTGCCTTTTTTCACTGTATAGACTCTTAAATTGATTGACTGGCTCCTCTTCGTAACTGCTGTTAGCCACCTCCTTTCAAACCTTTTTTCCATACTTGCGAATGTCGCATGACCTTGATATCCTTGATCCACAGTTGTTTGTTCGCCTCAAAGTGCTGTCGTGACATGAACGCTGTGTAGGAGAGTGCCTGTTGGCTACTCAATCAAGCAGGTAACGCTGTGCAGCCAATGAAACATCTGCATCACATCACTCTTTAAACGCATGTCATTCATGGATCCTTTGGTGGTTTATTCAAATGAAAAAAATGAAAAAGCCCCAAGCAAACAGAAGCACAGTGCATCTATGTGGAAATAACAGCACCCAACTGTGGGTATTAACAGCAATTATTAAGAGAAGTATTACTTGAACAAAGAAGAGTGTCTGTGGAATCTGTCAATGATGTGTCCTTTGGAACATCCAAATGAACAGGATGCTGTTTTCTAGAAAGATATCATGTTGACAAACTGCTTACATTTCATTTTACCATACACCTCCACAGCATTAGTCAATCTTCTAACTTTGTGGTTTGTCATATTCACCATATTCGTTTGGGTGGGAAGTTAACAACAGCATTTCAAAGCTTCTCAGTTTTGTCCAAAAGCAGCATCTAGAAATGTCTCTGAAATGTTGCTAAAAGAAACGTTTATGCTTCTGAAGATTTTCACTGTTTATTTCCCATTAATTCTACTTCATTAGCAACTTGCTAGCAAGCTGTTAGCTCACCAACATGATGAAACATTATGAAAGGCCATATCAAAGCTGTGAAAAATAAGTGATGTGATTGTTTAAAACTTGCAAGAGACTAGTGCATCGATACAATTAGTCTGACTCTGCCTACAGTCATTTACAGTGAGTCATCAAGAGAGCTGCAGTGTGGATGAGCAGCAAGACTGAGACTGCAAAACTTAAACTACAATGCAATGAAGAAACAGACCCTGTTGACAGTATAATCTGTGGACTGCCCAGAATAGCCAGGAGTTATTTCTGAAGAGATTTTTAAATTTGAATGTCACTTTTCAATTCTGTGAAGCCAAATCTCAAGTAAAACTGGACAAATCAACCCCCAAGTATCTGCACACTGTATATTTGGGTCGCAACTAATGATTATTTTCACAGTTTAATTATCTGTCCATTATTTTCTTGGTTTATCAATTAGTTGTTTGGTCTATTAAATGTCAGAAAATAGTCAAAAATTTGCTTCCTAAAGCCCATGATAGGATGAGAAAAGAAACCAGAAAATAGTCACATTTAGGAAGCTGGAATTAGAGAACTTAGACCTTCAGACCTACTCAAACTGATTAATGGATTATCAGAATAGTTGCGGCTCTACTGTACTTTATTAAAAAGAAGGAAGAAAATATGTTTGATTTTGTAATTTGGGTGAACAAACTCTGAGTCATGAGTTGAGTATGTTGTCCGCCAATCCCAAGGTTGACAACTCGACCCCTGGCCCCTCCAAGTGCCAAAGTGTCCTTGGGCAAGACACTAAATCCCAAATTGCTCCTGATGGCAGGCCTGAAACCATTTGTGTGTATGTGTGTGAATAAGTGACTGACAAACACATTGTAAAGCCTTTTGTAGAACCTAGTGAAGTTTAAAAAGGCACTATATATGTGTCGACCACTTAATCTGAAAGGAAACAACTTTTCCATTTCTATTAAAGCCTTTTTGTCTCCCTGTCAGGGACTTTTAGACAAGTTAATTCTCTCTGATAAACAACAAAGCCAGAGTGGCCTTTCCTATAGTGATGCCATACTGAGAAACTGCCTTCTCTTACAAATCAAGTCTTTTATGTGCCAGGTCAAGGCTTATCTGCAGCTATATGCCACTGACGATGATCTGCTCGAGTCATCACCTAGAATGAGGTTTTCAATCATGAACATACAGTGTATTGCATACCCAGATGAGCCAAAATATTATGACTGTCCCTGCTAAATGCTTTGTTGGTAAGGCTGCAGCCACATTAATAGGGCTTGTTTAAAAACTGCTTTTTAAATCAAAAACCATCTCTCTGAAAACAATATTTTTAGCGCCATTTCAGATCTAGTCTCTGTGCATACTAGCACACCTGAATGCAGATATCTTATCGTCACAGACGTATACATGGCATGCAGGTGCTGGCGTAAACATAAAGCAGGAAGTTGGTTGTTTACTTGGAGACAATAATACAGAGGGAGAACAGCAATAGTGAAAAGTAGAAAGAAATTTCTTTGACTGTACAACAGCTACTACCAGAGACAACAAGGTTAGCAATACTTGTAATTCTTTATCTATGTTGAACTGGTCTAGGGGTCCAGGCTGATGTTTCTCTGCAAAATGAATCAAGGAATGACAAAAACTGCAGTTCCTCAAATGGCCACTTGATGGTACATCAATCACCAACTAGTCATTAAACCATATCAGGGCTTCAAGCTATCCAAAATGAGCTATGTATCATGAGCTTCAAAACTGCTCTGAAGAAAATACTTGGGTGACGTCCTGAAAGACTTTTCCATTTACATACAATCAAGACTTTTTATTTACAATTTAGACTTAATCAGAAAGTGAACATGGGTGTCTATGTCATTTACAAAAGTCTGTTTTATGGTAATTTGGATGCTAGCCATAAACACAGCAGAAGTTATGTGTCAAGAAAAAAAAAAAAAAAGGCCTTTTGTGGACGTGGCTTGAAGTGTTCCTTCTAGTACCAAGATGTCATCTGCAAATCAGTTCTATATATTACAATTTGGACCCATCATGGATAAGATTGTTTCCCATCACCCTGTTGCTGGTTCATGGTTCGTCCCCCCTTGGAGTACATTGGTTGGTAGGTCGCAATCCAAAAGTTTTGGAGCTGCTCTGACCCAGTTGTCTCAGGTCTTTCCACTCGCCCGTTTCTCCCACATCCAACACATCAACTAGGGGAACCAACTGTTCATTCACTAGTATATCCCAACAAAAAATATCACACACCAAATATCAATAACCTCTGTAAGCAGAAACCTCTAGTGAACTCTTGAACTGTGTTAGATTGACATGGTGTATGGAGTTACAACACTGTTACCATCAGCACTGCAGAGCAGGAATGAGTTAGAGAGCTGGGATGAAAATACTGTACTTTTCATGCTCAGCACAGCACAGAGAAGCTGACAAACAAAAGCTGTATGCACTGAAGTCTCTGTGGATTTGTACTGCAGAATAAACCAACAAGAGCTGGATTCAAGTAGAATCAATAAGCAGTCTGGGTCTTTATTGGATGGAAGGTACGAGAAAACAGACTCCGCATTTAATAAAATAACAATGTGATCGCAGGGATTCCAGCAAAGTGAGAGAGGAGGGAGCAAGAGACGCTGAACTGGAGACTCAACACTTGTTTGACAATTACTGCTGTAGAGTCTGGGATATTGTCTGTGTGTATGTGTGTGTAATACCATAGTCGATATACAGATATTCCTTCCCTGGGCTCTGACAAACACACAGTAAAACCACAACCTGAACTTTACTTCCACAATAAAATCAAGCTGTCTCACACACACACACACACACACACACACACACACACACACACACACGGTAATGAGTTGTCGCAGTTGTCGTCCTAGTTTTCTGTTGCAAATATTGGGCCATGAATTCTCAAGTCTTATGTCAATGTCTGCGTTCATATCAAAGCTCAATGCATGACACTGCGACACCCCTACCCACCCTAACACACACATCAAAGAATATACACCACACACACACACACACACACACACACACACACACACACACACACACAAACACACTGAAAAGTCAAGAAACAAGCCTGGCACATACAGAGAAGAGTTTAAAACAGACAGTTTGGAGTTTTAAGGGAATGTTTCCTTCTTTGCTGAGGACCTGCCAGCTCTCTCTCAGCATTTTGTTTGGTTTTGATTTTCTGGTTTGAGCCCGGACTGAAGTGACAGAATCCTGTCTCTTCTGAAAATGGAAACGGCCTCAGGGATTTAGGAAAGAGGAATGAAAGCGAGGAGAGCCAATTGCACAACAAATTACTTCTTTAGAGGTGCAACACCAGACTGACTAGATAGTAATTTTATTATTCGACTGTAAGTTTGCTTCTTTTCATCGGCTGGCAGGACGCAAGGGAACACATATCCTTCCCAGTACCTGAGGGTTCTGCACAGCATCTCAGATGTTTCTAGCACTGCACTCTTCTGAACATAGACCTCAGACATTATACCTGGAACCTGTTGGAGCTACTCTTCCAGTGTTGTGGTCATAGCCCCAAATGTTTCTGTTACAACTGAGATCACCTTGACCTTTCACATGTTCTAGTTGTTCCTTCAGCCCCCACAGGATCTTAGCCCTGTTGTTCTCAGCCACTTTTGCTGGTGTGTCCCATGAGAAACCAAGACAAATTAAGGTTAGGCAACTCAAATGCTTGGTTAAGTTAGGGAGAGACTGTGGCCACTGCGGTTAATTAAAAGTCAAACATAAATGTTTACTCTACTCTACTGTATACAAAGATGTGCAACAAGCCAAACCTCTGCTCTGACATCTTTGCTTTACATTTCTCTCAACAAATGTTGGCATTGGATCATGTGAAGTACAGAAGGGATACTAGAATAAATCAAAGTCAGTCTTGTTAGCAAGGCAGTGTAGCCTACATGCTTTTGGCTGCTGCATCTGTTACGTCATCTCACTGTAGCTTGTCCTTGAGGATTAGCATTGCCTCCCCTGACATAATAAATATGAGTAGAATCAAGATAATTAGATTTTATCAAGTTAAAATGCAAAGATCCCATGATCAGATGCCATTATTCATATAAAGTGTAGAGACGGAAATGACATGCTTATTCCAGGTACAAATGTTGAGTATATTGGTCCCTTCAAATGAAGCTAGCTGGGAAAACTGGGAAAAATAATTGTGTTAGTACCCACATAGAGATCGGAGGATGATATGACAGAAAACACACTCCCCATAACCTCAGTCCACCAAAACACACTGGCTACTCACATAGTCCACTGAGTCCTCAAGAGTCCACTGATGAAAATGACAGATGGGAGAGACGAGTCAGAAAACAGAGTACACTCTTTCTCTCTTCTGATCAGGATGCTGGACAACTACAGCGATTAGTGACTGACAGAGACAGAGAGCAGCCAGGACAGGGGTTGTTTTAAATTACACAAGGAAATGGAGGTAATGTGTAAATGTACGATGGAGCTCTTCTCCGCAGGTTCCCCAGCTGGGCTAAGTTTCAAACCTTGTGTACCATCCAGAGTTTCCCGAGCCAAGCCTATTGACTCACCTGCAACATGAACCCAGTTTCTTCACAATAGGAACATGCACCAGACACTAAAGCATTGTCTTACTTTGCATCATCAGTCAGAATGTCTGATTGTAATTCACTGTTGACCAAATTAAAAATTGTGCTGCTTAGCTGGCCGAAACATTCCTCAGTGTTATTTTTCTGGCCAATTTTCCCTCCAGCTGGGTAAAACCATCCAGTGCAATTATTAACTGAAATGGATTGGAAAAAATGTGACGTTTCAGATATTTCCTTAACGAAAAATGTCTAATTTCACTTGACAGGAATATATCTTAATAATACCCATAATATTTGAGATATTCTACGAGAGAATTTAAGTGAAGACCTAGGATGTAGGACTCATTTGAATAACAGGGAGATACATAAGAAGCAGGGAGTTTGGGCATCCTTCCCTTTAAAATGTAGAATTTCAGACATATGGATCTAATGATGTTTTCGACACTGGATTTGGTGGTTGCATTAGTTCATAATTCATATTCTGACAGCAAAAAAAAAAAAAAGACCCACAGATGAAGAAAAAGACCTACCCACCCCCGTCTGAGGCATTGTTACATCTATTAGTCATGTTATGGCAGTTTTAGAAATTAAAAGTCTGATTCTTTTATGTTTTTGTTGGGAGGGATGCATCTCATTTTTTAAATAGTGAGGGGGACATATTCCCACTATCCCCTTTTCCCCAATAAAATCTAGCATCTAGGACTATGTAAAGGACAGGAGTGTTTTACACATTTGCTTTGGTCCAAATAACTTCAATTAAATCACTTTGCAGAGAGCTCTCATAGTTTTTCAAATTATATATGCAATCGGATGCAAATGTGAAATACAATATATGTCATATTTTTCCTTTTGCAAATTAAAAAATACAAAGTTTAAGAATTAACAAACATTTACAAGCACCAGAGGTTTTGACCTTTTAAACTGAAGAATAAATATTTCAGGTTCTTCTCTTTTTCTTCAATCAAACTCATCATATTAGTGGAAATGACCATGTCAGCATTTGCAAAAGTCAGATTTCCAAACAGTTCAGATGACACTTCATTTGTTTGACGTATCAGCCAGCGTTCATCTGTTAGAAATATGACTGGACCTCAAGTTTCCAGCAGAACATTGTCCACTAAGCAGCATTGTGATAGTGACAGGCAATAGTGTCAGAAGTCCAATTGTTATTCTGAGCAAAGTGGGGCTTTCTCAGTGTTAAATCATGGCTTGAATAAAGGTTTCTAAGGAGGCAGTGCATGGAGCTCTAAAACACTTTGACACTTTGTGGAAACTGGATCAGGTGTATCCAAAGCACAAAAGAAGCATACCATCAGAAGATCAATACATGAAGCTTTGTTCACTGAGAGATAGAAAAGAGGCTTCATCACAGATACAGAATCTATCAAATAAAGAACACAAGACTACTATCAGCACAGGTCCTGTAAGAAAAGGGTTGTCTTGTTGTGTCTGAGAGGACGAGGAACATCAGTACAGCACTTCTCAGGAGGGGAAACAAGGACAAAAGCTTATAGTGGGCTAAGACTGAGCAGCGTTTCACATTAAAAGATGGAATAAAGTCCTGTTTACTGGTGAATCCCAGTTAGAAATTAGTGGCAAATAACAGAGGATGTAAGCAGACCTACAGGACAGAGAATCATACTGCAGTGACTCATACCCAGAGTGAAACATGCTGCTGGGAATATTTAAGTCCAGGGGGTTTGGACATCAGCAGCGAATCGGCTCCACCCAGAGCAAGGAGAAGCAGCTCTACATTCAGAGACATGATGGCTTGCATGTTTGTTGAGAAGGATTCATACTGCAGCACGATAATGAGCATGTATACTTTAGATGTCACAGCTTTTCCCTGAGGTTGTGCTCAGAGCAAAGAGACAGATGCAGAAAAGTAGAGACAGGGATGAGGAAGAGAAAGTCTGCTCAAAGTTTGGACTGCTTAGTTAGAATACATTTCACCCTGTGGTTCTGGAGTGCCTCCGCTTCTCTGAGACTGATTTTGTGATTATAGTTCTTTGGTGGTCTGTGGGTACCACTGGTTTTCCTCTTCATTAATCATTACCAAAACGCAGCCAGATAATGTCACTGCCACACTCTGAACTGGCCCAGAAATACAGAGGATCTTGCAGAGTTGTGCAGCTTTAACAGAAATCACGGCTAATCAGGATTAAAAGTAGCACAATAGTGCTGACTTCAGAAAGTCTGAACTTTCAACAAACCTTTAAGCACTAGAAAGTTTTGTCTAGTGATAGACCTTATGTGCTATTTTGAGATAATCGCCATTAGCTGAATATGAAAGAAACATACAAACAAAAATAAAACAAAAACAAACAAAAATAAAACGTAAAATCATAATAAAACAACACATTAAGTAAAATAAGTAAAGAAAAACAGGTGCTTGAGTAGACGTGTATGTCACAATTCAAAAATAGCCATTGTACAGATATTAGTGTTACTAGGTAAGATATATGAGCTATGACTGCTGCTAAACAATTGATCGAAATATTATTGATTTTGCAATATCCAAAGCATAAAGTCTATTTTTTTTGATAAAAGCAAAATATGTCATGACACACCTGTGCATACTGATGCTATAGAGATGTACTAGACTATAAATCCTATTTTCCAGATGTAAGGGAAACTGCTTGTTTGGTACAGACTGCAGCAGAAATCACATCATGTCATGGCCCAGAGCCTTTGTGTGCCTTTCATCTTTTTTTGTATGATTAATCTTGTCCTTGTTCAGCATGTAAATTAGCAGGTGTAAGCCTCTGTGCCGGACTGGTGGCTGTACTTGTGCCCTGCTGCTCTGACAGGCCCTTCTCTGACCAGTGCTCCAGCGCTGCGCTCCAATCAAGCTGCACCTGTTTCAAAGCTCATGGAAACTGTCACTCTGGGAGGCTTTGATTTGGTTTCAGCAGCTCGCTTCTGTCTCTTTGTTTCATCTTGCTGTAACTTAGATGGTGGCTGTTTCATGAAACTTTGTTCATAGCAGACCTGAGTTTGGTCCTGTTGCATGTATAAGTCACTTATTGTCTCTAAAGGCTGATCCACATTTAAGGTTTTTGGTTTTTGTTCCGTGCACACCTCAGAAAACATTTACATTTAGCATTTACTTAATCTGCATTAAGTAAATGTTCCAGCCTCTAACATTTTGGCTGGGTTAGTAAATAAAGGCAAGGTAGTGAAATATTTTAAATTTTAGTGCTTCAGTTGTTAATATAGATTAGGTTAACATTGTCCTCCTTTTAGTTATACTAATTTGTATTATCTGAGTAGCATCCACCACCCCATTCCTCTTTTTGTGGCCTGTGTTGATCCATTTCGTTATACTAAAAACCAACCATTTATTAAAATAACATCCAACTTTGGAACAACACTGACCATCGGTTTTTACATTTTTTTTATTTGTTACTTCGCTTTCACCTATTGAGCTGTGTTCCAAGTCATCACCATTCCTTTCCATTCCGTTCCACTGGAAAAAAGAAATAAAAAAATTACCTAAATAGTTAAGATTGCAACCTTAATATCTGTCAAAAATAATCTTAATGTGATTTTTTTTTCCCTTTTATTGCGGCACAGAAATGCTATTGATGATTCACAACAATTTTATTTTTTATGTGAACCAAAATTGTAAAACAACACAAGAAGTCTGTCTGCCTACACACTCTCAGTTGCTACTAACTGTGTTGAGTTAAGAGCTCTGGTTTCTAAAGTGACTAGCATGTTTAAACAAAACAGGATTGGCCATGAAAATGTTGCATTCAAAGATGAATACACTGTGTCCTAAGTGCTCTGGAGTGAAACTGTTGCCATTGTGAAGAACTTCAACAAAGAACATATGTATTCTGAATCCCCAGAGCACGAAATTAAGAACTACTACACTTCACAAGCTGAAATCTAAATCCTCACAATATTGTAAAAATGTTTCTAAACTAACCCATCACTTCTAGACATGGGACACAACAGAAGTCTGGCTAGTTGACTTAAAAAGTCTATGTAGGCCAGTTTTAGTGTGAAGCGATAGAGAGCTGAGCTGGAATGGTTGTTTAGAAAAGGTTTACTGGATGTTTGACACCACAAAGGTTTGTTACAGCACCATAAAGGGTAACGACTAATTCTAAGGAACCCTTAATGAAAGGAACATTAATAATCCTGTTTAACTCCCAACCCGTGAGCGGTTGCTTCCACATCAGTGATTCAGAAGCACGGGGCATTTTGTATTACACTGCGCAACCTTGCTGACTAACCACGAATAAAAGACAAAGGGCTTCGCTTCCTCAGCTTCTTGGTAGAAATAAATAAGAGCCGTTATCATAAACAATGTAAGCAGCTAACGGTGAGGTGGAAATCAGGTCCATTCCTCGGCCAAAGTGCAGCTTGAGCTCTAAATCAAAGAGAGATCCATTAAATAAAGCAGCAGGGAGACTAAAAGTGGTCGCAGTGTTGGGTAACCATCATTCTTTCATGCAGTAACTGATGTATCACTGTACTCTACGCCTTGATGTATCGCTGGCTCTGTCAGTGAACTTATGAGGATGGATTCCTCTGAACTCATGATGACTGGCCTCACTGCTGTACTGTACATCAAAGTACTGCGACGGTGTGGTGGGAGACTCTGCTTCAGACAAAGGGCAAAGTCAAAAACACTCTCGACTGCGTAAACAAAGCATGCACAGTAGCTGTTTCTTCTCTTACATGCAGGATCCCATTTAAAGAACCACTATCTTGTCTCCAACCAGTTCAGAATCCTGGTTTTAGCAGACCAAGTCACATCACACCAAAACTGGCTTCACTCCACTGTTTTCAAATTTTATGATGCTGCTGATTACTTTTAAAGCACATCCAAGTCTTGCTCATAGACTATAAATAAAGAAGGACGAATCCTCCATGGCTTCACCCATGCATTTACTAAACAGCAGTTTATCTTAGCATGGTGGCTCCATGTGTCACCTTCTTGGCAGTGCTAGCCTCTTCCATAACCTCCAGCTCATCCCTGTGTGGGTCTCCAGGAATGATCAGTCTTATCTTTACAGGTTACCTCATTCCTCTGCCACCAATCAATATCAATATCATCAGTATCAAACAATACTACTGGGTGCACTATTTATGCATGAAGCATGAGTTGCCATTTATGCTCTCATGTCATTCACTTTGTATGCAGCACCCTCATACCAGGCAGTAAAGTATATGTCCTTAAAGATCCCTCTGAGGCTGCAGAGTGAGCGAAGCCATTGTAAATGTCATCCTGTCTGGTGTTATTTTGCTCTACTGTAATCAATGCTTCCTTAAAGAATTCTGTCATCATCACCAAACAAAAACATCAAAGGAACATTAAAACCGCACATTATAGAGCTGCTTGTTAAGCTATCTTAGATAATCAAGAACTCTGATGAAGTGGGATTCATGGAGCAGGTGAAGCAGATTGTTCTGCAAATCAAAAAATGAATGAAAAGAATGTGATAATATCCCTGTGGCAATTTAACCTCATCATCATGGAGCGTTTGTTGTTTTCTATAAAATCAAGTCACATTTTCCAGGACAGATCTAAAAGGAGCAGCTGTGCAGTGTGGATTGTTAAATTTCTATCTATGACAGGTGTCACTTGCTGAGCAAATAGTTCAACTGCAGGCCTCAAACGAACCTTTTAAGTGGACAGAGACAAGTGAAAGGATAAAAAAGTCTTCCAGGATCAATACAAGTCTATTTTCTTGGGGAGCAAGAAATAGAGGAAAATAAGAAAATGTCATTGTTGGTCATTGTTTGCGATGGCTAATTGCCCACTGACTCAAGCCTTAAACGCTAGAACAGCAACAGTGTAGAAAACCAGCAATGCTGAGTTAAGGTAGCACCTTTCTGTCACTGTTTTCTGTGATTTTTAACCGCGGTTAAAAATTGTGTCACTTTGATTTGGTTTACTTTTGTTTTCTGACATTTTTACTTGCTTGTTAGTTTTGTGTTTTCTGACACTGTTTTCCATTGTTTTCACTTGCTGTTTTTTTTGTTTTCTGATGCTGTTTTCTGTTGTTTTCACTAACTGTTGGACTGTTTTTTGTTTTTTTTTTGACATCTTTTTCTACTGTTTTCATTCACGGTTGGCTTTTTGCTTTCTGTCATTTTCTCTCACCCTCTTTCTGTATTTTCTGTCGCTTTCACATGCTGTTTGCTGTTGATGCTGTTCTGTCATTTTAAGGAACCGTTTGCTTTGTTAATGCTTCAAAACTACCTTGTTAAGTTTAGGCACTGAAACCACTTGGTTAGGTTTAGGAAAAGATCATGGTTAGAGTTAAAAATCCACCGTACCCTGCAGTCACTAATCACAAAGCTGTTTTCTAGGTTGCTAGGGTGAATCCTATCTGAGAAAAATCCACTAAATACAGTAATATAAACATCTCAGAATTTCTATGTATTTATGTGGGCTTTCATTACAATAGTTAAGAATTTCTTCTCTTTGTACTCTTTTCACCACTGTCGGATAATGCTTTCTATTCTGCAGTGATGTTGATGATGAAGGGTCAAAGAAAATGTCACAATGTTCTTTTTACTATAACGAGCAGAGTTTTTGATCAGCTACAACACTACATACAGAAGACAGTCTGCAGGGTTTCAGCTGTCACATATGCAAAGGCTGTCGCTGACATCAGACTGTGCTGACTAATCATCAGTGGGACAATACATCCAGGAAAGTTTAGGTGGTGCTCACTGTCTGGCTGGATAAATGAAGCAGCCATTAAGTTGTTGAATGGTGGCTGGAGGAGAAGGAGAACTGTTCACAGCAAGGCACAATGACCCCCAACTGCTGAAAATCCAAAAATGCGGCCTGTTAAAGGTACAATAATTAGTTATATTCTATTTGCCAATTTCCCAAGGGGGACATTAAAATTTAATCTTATCTTGTATTATTACCTATCTGTCCTCTCACCTTTCCTTACCTCTCCTTCTGATTTGCACTGATGGCAACCGACAAAGAGACCAGATAGAGACAAAAAGAGAACAGATGACTGATAAGAACTCTGAAAACAGATTGTTCCACACTGAACTCTTCTGCAAAGCATTTCAGCTGGCCAATGGAGTCCTCATATCAGCTGCATCTTATTTGTTTTTCAAGACACAGTAGATATATTAGACCTGCTTGGTGCGCTAGTTAACATTTTCAACTACACAGTATGTTTTATTGTATGTTACTGAGAAGATCTGGTCTTAAAACCTACATACATTACTGTGAGCAGATATTGTCCACACTGTGTGATGCTGAAAATAATTTGCATACGATCTCCATTTTTATCTTGGTTTCCTGCAGGTGAAGCAGCAGCAGGCAGCTGTTTTTAGAACTTTTCCGTTAACCCACTGTATACCTCCCAGCATCAACCAGCGAGCAGAGCCTGGATGCAGCCTGCAGAATGGGGTGGTTAACACTGAATGTTGATTTGATGTGTAACTAATACATTTGGGTGGAGTTAAACATTGATTGTGATCAGATGCTCAGTGTCAGCATAACTATTCTGATGTGTGACTGTTCAAACTTGACCCAAAGTATAACAAGTAATAGTATTCCCTCTGAAGAACAATACTCACTGTCAGTAGTGTACCATCATATGTGACATTTTTAATATCACTGCTGCATTGATGTGCATGTTGCCTTTTACTGCTGTTTCATGTTAAGCTATTTAAACTCGTTTATAAGTATACTGTGCTATTAAGACAGCTATGTACCTCTTAAAAACTCAACTTTTCATAAACTCACAAACACAGTTTTCAGCTTTGTGACGATGCATTTTCCAGCTAATCCAAAAGGGTCATTAAATAATAGAAGAAAGCAGGAAAATGTTATGTTCATCAAAAACAATGGAAGTTTAGAAATACATTGTTTTCACTGAACAAGAAAGATATGAAAAAGTGTCATTAGAGAAGTAACTTGTAACTACAGGTGTCGGACAGATGTTAGGAAGTATAAAAGTACAATATTTGCCTCTTAATGTAGTGAAGCAGAAATTGTAAAGTGAATGACAGCATAAATACCTTCAATTTGTACTTTAGAAAAGTATTTGAAATGTACTTTAGTAACATTCCACCATTGTTCATAGTCTTGAAATACTGTCTACGTTGAATCCACGCTCCCCTTTGGATGGAAACAAAATGGTAAAAATGACTGGAATTTGATGTAAGCTGAGTAAAGACAGTGTTAGTAATGTATATAGATAAGTTCTTTTTGTGTTATGAGCTCATGTTATTTGACCCTGCTAAAGTTGAAGTCCAAACCTATGATATCAGTGTTTTAACCCGGCCAAAACTGACATTTAAACCAATTAATTGTGCCCAATTCTGCAGCCAGACATCCTTGCAAACAGCAGGCATGGCTAGTGACAATCTGCTCTTAATTATTTATTGTATGCTCATCATTATTTCTTCACAAACTACTTGTGATAGGTGCTGTACAGTGTTGCATGGCTTGCTGGTGTTCAGAATTTGATTTTGCCACATGGGACCTTTCCTTTAATCCAGTCCACATGAACACAACTACAGTTGTGAAGGCGTCCTAAATACCTTCTTTAAAGAAGCAGAATAGCAATTTTTGTGAAAACAGAGATTTCAGAAATAGTATTTTGTGATGGTGCATGACCTTTGCTGTGCACCTTTGTTTTGTGGTCTCTGGGTTGGAGGCCTGATATGAATTTCTTTTTTGATTCAGTGTGTTCAGTGGACAATTCACTTTCATCTTGTATTTTTTTAAACTAGGCTTTACCTATTCTGTGGTGGAGGTCCTGTTCCAAAACATGTTGGTTATTAAAATGCCCATATTCACATCTACATCTTGATGGGCTCATGTGGAACACACTGGTGCTTCCACAGACAATGAAGAGACTGTCCCAGGTTTGGCTCCAACAAACAGAGATGAGAGGTTGCCAGGTCTTATCAAATCAGGCAACGCTCATGCTTCATAGCCATCAGCGCTGAGAGGGATAAGAGGACCCTTCAGCCATTCTTCAGCCATCCAAAAATACGCCTCACTGAGATCTTAAAGTCTGCGGGTCTGCCAGTAGAACAGCAACAGAGATAGAGGGACTCAAGTCTAAAACAAACAGCAGAGGACAAGAAATGAGCAGCCAATTAAAGCTTTGGTCCCTGCCTCTGAGCTCCCATAATTTGGCATGACTGAACTTTTTTTTGTCATCAAGGTCTTTTTTATGTGACAAAACACTGATGTGTGCTGACTGCTGGCGAGCCAAGGCTCAGTGCAACGACTGAGGGATTTTCAGGCAGCTTCAGTAGAGACAACATGCAGCTCAGCACTCGTGGCCCAGCCTCAGTTTGTGCTTCAGTGAAGACACCAGAACCTCAGCAGCAACACTGGAGGCTGGTATCCACTGCCTTGACAAGGACAAAAGAAGCAGCTGGGGTGCAGCTGGTTCTGAAATCTCCTGAAGTCACTCATCAGCAAACCACAGACAAAACCCACAAATCACAGAGAATGTGTGATGTCAATACAGTGAGCAGGTAACACAGTCAAACATAGAAACTCTGTGCTGCGTCTCTATACCAATATGGGACCAGTACATGCTATCAGAACTGTACGTTGGATGGAAAGTCACCTTTACTGTGAACTACCAAGTGCAACACAATGAATGTCATACAGGAGAAACTAAATGACAAAACCACATCATTGTCATCTAAAGCAGAGAAAAAAAAGAACAGCTCTGGTGCTTATTTTCCCTCCTACAAAGCGCAAGAAAGTCTGTTTCTACACCAAAATTGCTCTTGTCCTCATTTCCTCACAATATTGCCATTGTGATATTTGAATGTAAGTTTGTCATCTTTCCAAATACCAAAAAAAAAAAGTACAGATCTGGTGAGGTGTGTGTGTGTGTGTGTGTGGGGGGGTCATATTGAGTTTAGGCCCTCAATGTGTGTGTGTGTGTGTGTGTGTGTGTGTGTGTGTATAGTGTGTGTGTGGGGCAGAGGATCACTCCACAGACCATGTGTTGATTCTCATCACCATCACTGATGCCAGAGGGACAGACTAAACTTATCACAGATGAGGCTTGAAGACAGTTCCTTCAAGAAAAGTCCCCTCAGCAGGTGTGTGTGTGTATGTGTGTGTGTGAGAAGTGTGTGTGTGAGAAGTGTGTGTGTGAGAGTGTGTGTGTGTGTGTGTGTTCGGAGAGAGGTTGAAGATGGGTTGTGAGATGCAGGCCCTTTATCAGGCCTCCTGCCTTGCACAGATAAGACAGGAATGCTGCTTACAAAGGAAATCAGGTGAGACGCTGCTTCTGGAGAACAAAACAAGCTGAGAGGGAAGAAGCTGAGCACCACCTCACCGAGGGCTTTTAAACATTCACCCTTTGACTTCCGCTCCAGCAGGCTCTCAAGTGCTTACTCTTGCTGCTGTTAATCCACAACACTCTTTTTTTTTCTCTGTTGAAATATTGTAGGTGTCGCTCTTATCTCTTTCTTAGCCATGCTGCTTATGGTTGATTGTGTTAACTTGTCACTGTCTGATGTCTACAACTAACAATCATCACTTGTAAACCTCAATACACCGCGCAGTGTGTCTCAGCAAACATACCTTTATCAAAGCAACACCTAAAAAGCTCTTTATCATTTTCAAGGTCCACCTCTAACAGCACCTCAGTGATCTGTATGTTAAGATTACTGGACATAGGAAACATGAAAAGCAATTCAGGGCAAGAATCCAAAACACACTGAGCATACAAGATAAAACTAAAGGATCCCACCACTACATAAAATTACAACATGAAAAACTGCTTATAATACTATTTCTCTCAGACATCCTGGAGAAGAAGCTTCAAATAAACCCATATTCTGCACATTCACAGCTTTCTAATTTTACATTGCACAGAATACAGAACAGTGGAGGAAAGGACACACAAAAGCAGAATATGGGCTCTTAAATAACCATCACAGCAGCCATTTTTCCATAATGTATTTTAGGCACATTTTGAAGTATCTCATCTAAGGTTGATAGGAATGGCAACATTCCAAAAACTTCAAATTCACAACAAAGTTTTAATGCCTGCATTAGGAGGTGTTGGACTTTTTCTAAGGAGAGTTAATGAGCATCATGGGAAATGAAAACACCTTTTGTAAATACGTTTTGACATAATGAACATTTAATTTATGACTGATCAGCATTTTTTTTTTATTTCTTTCGCCTCCAGAGAGTATAAAACACGGCTGATAAATACAATATTACTAAGTGAACACAAAGAGTGAAGGTTCAATTTAATTTTTCTCTTGTAGATGGCTAAAGTCTTGCTCGTTTTATTTCCTTCGTAGTCTTTTGGCGGTTGGCAAACAACTGGTTTTGTTTCCAGCTTCTTCAATTATTGATGACACTACACAGTCTCACTTATTCGCTCCAAAGCAGTTAATAAAGACAAGTCTGAGTCATGTTTTGTTTTTTGGCTACCTTTCAAAAGTTTGCTATAAATTTAATTGATAATCACATGGAAGCATATTTGCGAAGAGGTTTGAATATTCAAACTTTCCTCCACTCAAAGGCTGATTCACATACATCTAAAATCTCATAACACCAGCAGCTGTTACTGGGACCAACACATTTGCTGCTTTACAACAGCAAAGTTTTTCTATAGATACTTTAGATACTCAATTCTCCAAATTTACTGACTTGTCCCCACGTACCATTCAAAGTCAAAATATCTGAGCCGAACATGGAAAAACATCTATAAATCGAAATAAAAATCATCAAAATAAAATGTTGTCTCTAAAGCTCTTGAATCTCTTGTCTCTCGAGGATCAGCAGTCGCTCTGTGGCAGTTCTCTGTACATTTGTGGTTTCATTGCAAAAAAAGAACTACTAGTAGCTAATGCAGCATGACTTTTCATCATGTAGATCCAAATCTGCATTGTCTAATGCTGTCTCATGGAGAAAAATGAATAGAAGCTTCACTGTTAATACAAATTTTGTCAACACTCTCATCCATCCACACACACATATTTGCTATAAATGAAAAACTCTGGGACATATGCTCACTGCATATTGACATTTAATAGCCTATTTGTAAAGCTGTTGTTCTTTTAATAAGGGCACATATTTTTGAAGGACTTTATTATATGTCAGAGTGTGTAGAGGCCAGTTATTTTATGATGCACTTAATGTGTCACACTTCTCTCATGAAGCTGCCTAAGCACCATTTCATGTTAAGTGTTAGCAAAACAAAGATTTCAAATGTCAAGTATCATCAGTGTTATTGCTGCTGATACTTGTCGTTGTTAGAAAAAAGCAAGTCAACTTTCTGAATATTTCTCTGTATTTCAGATTGTGGAGGAAACACGTCAAGTACTGAACTACCTCAGACACAAACATCACCTGCATATGTTTGCATTCCTAAGCAGGATTATCTGTGTTTTTCTATTATTCACACTTCCACATTTGTGGCTTTTTTCCACGACTGCAGGCTGGAATAAAAATAAAACTCCGGCAAACATGAAATGCAATTATTCTAATGGAATAACAAGGCAGTGGAAGTGCATCTTAAAAATACCATGGCATTTGGATCTAATGACAAATGCAATTTCATCAGGAAGCTGCAGACCACACACAGCTATTCTAATCTGTTTCATCCCTTTTCTGATTCAGGGGAAGATAAGAAATCATTTGCACATATTAGTTTTGAAGGCACATTCTGTACAGAGCGTCAGCATCTAAAAAAATCACCCTAATCTGCTTATTTTGATGTCAATGACAACCCTAAAATAGGAGGCTGATGTTTTTAATATTTAATCATCTCAGTCACCTTTATGTTGTGTCATTTGGATTTTATTTAAATCTGTTTCCAGAGTTGCTTGCTTTTTATTTTTTTGGTTATTTTATATTTATGTATCTGCTGCAGTTTCATCCTTTTCTTCTTATTTTGAAGCTTTTCTGGAAGAGATGATTTATTTTAGATGCGGGGGTGGACAGGTGCCAGCTGTATGCAATAAAGTCAGAGATTCTTCACATTTGAAAAAAAAAAAAGACAATAAAACAAAATCAAACATATACTGTGAGTCTTTTTCCTGAATGCACATACATTTATTAATAGCTAAGGTGTAAATGGTTGAATCAGTAATGACCTAATCCGACTTATTAGGATTAGAATGACTAATCCTCCTTTGCTGAGACCTAATGCTATACAATGAATAATGTTATGCTTCTTAAGGAGAAGCGTCCTTTACTACCTTTTCTTTCATTTGTTGCTTTTAGACATGGAATACATAACACTGCAGGCTTCATCTGTCTGTTAGAGTGACAGACTTTTGTCATTCAGAGATATTTGACACCTGGTTTGACAAAAGAGCGATTGGCAGTGAGTTACGAACATCATGACAGCGAGGAGAACGGCTGCGTTCTGCAACACAGACGGATATTTAAAGTTATTATGCCATTGAAGCCTTAATTAATGGGCATCATGAGCACACGGGACTAAGTGAATCCACATTTTCGCATCAATTTCATCATTTAACGTTATTAGAGAGCAAATTTGGCTGCTTGTTTGGTAACATCCAACAGTGCACAGATGCTGAATGACAGACCATTAAGTAGAGGCTCTTGTTTAATTCCTCAGGCTGTATGTGAAGTGCTTCGCTGCATATTCAGTTATTCATCCACTCAGTTAAATATATAGACAGTTCACAGTGCATCATCACTAATTTCTCCTTTTGATTGTTTTGCACATTTTGTTTTATGAGACTCTGCATTGTGTGTTTTAAATTGCACCTGACAATGTACTTTAACCCTCTGAACCCCCAAACCCGCCGGTGTGTTAGAAAATCATGTTATGTTTTCAAAAACTTGCCAAAATGACTCCATTTATCAAAACTTAGAAACTGTAAAAATAGATAAATTGTTGGATTTTCAACTTTACAAAAGTCCTTGAAAGTATTATGTAGGGTGTGAGTTTGTGCTAGGAACAGCAGCCAAATTTTTTTCTACAAAATAAAACACGTGCACAAAATCCATTAAAAACAAAAAAATCTGCCATGACTGACTCAGCTGTCACTAACAGTCATGTGCCAAGAGTTTCCAGGTGAACTGCAGGCTGTGTTTACACAGAGCAGAGAGACAAGTATGGAAACAAATAAGAACAATGGACGTAGTCAAATATCTACAGTATGTAGGAGCCACCATTCTTCCAGCACTGGTAACACTTGTGGACATTTTGGAAAATGTATACATGCTGATTGTAGATTTTTTTTTTGGTAACTTTTGTTTATTTATGGCATAATAACTGTTATACTGCTCAGAAGATTTCTGAGTTTTCTCTACTTTTAGACATGGCTGTGCTGTTTCCATAGAGATGCAGGATTTTATATTGCAGTGAAAAGTGAACCCCCACGGTATGAAAATGTGATGAGAGCAGAAAACACCCAGAAACTGCTTGAGGTTCAGAGGGTTTATATTAATTTTAAATTACTTATGTAATATGAGGCAAAATATTTGAATTCAAATAACAATGTGGGAACAAAATTCTGGCACACATTTTTGCTAACAAACAGTTAAAACATTTATTAGATGCTAGCTATGGGGAGTCATAACTAAATGTTAGCTTGAAATAATATAATATATTGACTTACCCTGCTGTGTTTGTTGTTCCTGTATGTTTGCCCTGCACATAAATTATCAATAGATGCTCTGCTTAATGCAATTTCAAATTATATGGTGGATGTAGCTCTCAAATGTATATTGTAGTCCTTTCTATCTGTTTTTCTATATAAGGTTTCTTAACTATCCCCTCTACTACTAAGAAATGTTTCTAAGATTTTAAGATTCTGAGAAATGTGTTTCCCTCTGAATGTTGAGATCTGAACAAAACTCCTCCTTCTTCAGCTCTTATTTGGTCATCGTCTCAGCAAGTTAAACAAATCACAGCGACATGGGGCTGAACTGTGAGAGTGTGACAGTACCTGGGCATCAGGCAGGGCGACGTCCATGATGAGCGGCTGGCCGTGAGGCTCCCCCTTCTCTAGCCTGGAGTAGACCAGCTGGTAGCCTCTGATCTGGCCATGCTGCTTTACAGACAGGGGAGGCTTCCAGGTCACCCTGAGGGCAGTGGAGTTGAGGGCTTCTGCCTCCACCTTCCTGGGAGGAGCTCCAGGCACTGAAAGCAACACAACACACGACTTCAACTTAAGAGTCCTTAGTGAAAGATAAATGTTTTTTTGGTGTTTTTTTGTTGTTTTGTATTTACCTGCAGCAAGATGTTCAATTTCAGCTAGTTAAAGAATTTGTATCTGAGTGTTTATTAGTACCTGTCAATACTGAGGTGAGTCTGACAGCTGAATAGCTCTGCATTACAATTTTCAACATTAAACACAGAGAAAAAAGCGTCAGTGGCTGCAGGTATTGGACTGGATTTGAAGAGCTTCACTTGAACTCCAACATGCACAAAGCGCAGGTGTGCTGCGGTGCACCTGACACATGCCACAGTATCTGTTTTTCTCGTGCTACTCACTGTGGCACATTGTCAGTGTGGATAATATTCAGTGAAATGCTTGCTGCTTTTTCTTTGTCCCTTTGTGCAGTTCACTTGCTGCCAGTGCTTTATGTTAGGAAATGCTTTCAGTAATTTAAAAGAGGATACAGCACACAAAGGCTGAGAAACAGTCAATAACCATCCAGTACAAATACAACCCAATTAACACTTACCGTAGCTGTATTCCCTGCTATACTGTCCTTTCGCTAATCTTGCCAACTTGTGCTGGCTGAGCCATTTTATTCCACATCAGCTGACTATGATGCAGATAACATGATTACATATTAATCACATTCATCAATCATGTTTATGTATTGGAAGCCTAACCTTGACTCAGTTTTAACAACTAACATGCTTTTATAGTCGATTATTACAAGATTTCATTTCCAAACACAGAATGCTTCAAAGTTTTGAACAATCCTGGTATAAAAAGAAAAAATAACAAATGTCAAAACAGAACATTATGAGCAACATAAGTTCAAACGCTGATAATGTCGTGGCAAACCTCACACAGAACCATGACGTTGATGACAGGTTTTGAAAAACCAAAAGTTTACTTATTTTCATTTCTAAATCCAGACATCTGCTTCTGGTCCATGGACTGTCCTGTTATGTCACCCACCTTCCACTCAAAACATCTTGCCCTTAATTATGCATCACTTTAAGCCTCACCACAGTTTAAATGAGTAAGTTATGTAACAATTCACCCCTTGTACAGTTTTAATGAACAGGGAAAATAGCTATCGAGACCAAGACTGCTTTTGTACCAGGCTGTAAACATGATCATTTCTGCAGTGAATTTTGACATTTTAACAACGGGATTCTATGGGGATTGGCTCACTTTTGGAGTCAGCTTCAAGTCGTTTTTTAAGAAACTGCAGTTTTTGGCACTTCCATGTTGGGTTAATTTCTCAATCCTGGAAAAATTATTTGCTATTTTTAGGCCTCCCCCCACACAGATGCCGGCTCAGTTTCTTTAAAACCAAGCTTTTGGAAAACTTTGTATAGGATGAAGATCTTAAGAAACTTTGTTTACCTTGTTGACATGTCGACACAGTGGAAATCTCTTTTGTTAATACCAGGCGTTTTTGTGCAATAGTGATGTGGCCAAAATACTGCTGGTGTTAGCCTTGATAACTTTTTTTTTTTTTTTTACATGTTTTCACATAAATGTACAGTGACCTGTCTACTATAGTGATGAAGAGAGGCATCAGAATCAGTCCACGCATGATTTCCTTGATGCACCCATGTTGATAGCTTGTTGGTCCTTGACGCTGCCTCAGTCACAGTCATGTTTTTACATTTTCATGTGGAGAGAAATGTTTTTTGAAAATGAAGCAGGATAAAACCCGTTGTAAAAAATACTTGTGTACATGTGGACTAGACCTCAGTGTTCGCATCAGTGCTGGTGATGGGTTCCGTTCGAGTGAAATAACAGGTCATTAATGGGGAAAATGTGAGTTTCATTTTTAATTGTGCACAGATGAGCTGACTAGACTCTCATTGAGTCAGACGTGGGGTCCATTTGTATTAAACAGCAATCGATAGAAAAAAGGTCTAACAATTAAACTTGCCTACTTCAGTGTAAAATAACCAGAACATCACACATATATCGCACTGAGATGTGTCACGTGTGATCAGGAGTGGGTCTCTAAACCGTGTGCATAAGGATGTTGTCAGACCCAATCTGTGAATCTTTAATGAGAAGAAATGAGCTTCACGTTCAATTAAAGTAGATGTGCCGAAAGCAATGACAGCAGGTGAAATTTTAGTAAAGTGTAAGAGTGCTCTGAGCATTTCAGGCATCTTCTGAAGTGGAAGCAATGAAAGCAGTTACACCAACAGCAGAGAAGAGCCAAACTGTCAGCTGTAGTTAGTAAGTGCTGAAAAATAACATGTTGTGCTTTGTTTTTGACCTTGTCCAGGTCATTTGGAGAAATAAATAACTGCACTTAACAATTCAAAGGGTTCAACAGAAAAGCACAGATGAGGGTGAATCTTTAGGACAACAGTAAGCCATCAGATTTAAACAACCTGTGTCCACACTAGTGGTTTCAAGTTGTTCGACTGGAGACTTCTGCCTGCATTTAAGAAATAAACAACAAGAAAAACGCTAAACGTCCTCTTCACATCGCAGTAAGGAGTGACACACACAGCACAGCTGATCAAACACTATTTTAAGCAACGTTGTGTGACAAAAGCAACATAAATACAGATATAAAACTACAGTTAGGGTTCAAAGTTTCTGTTTATCCACTGAAACACACTAAAAGTGTACACACTAAAACACCAAACCAGTGTTTTGGAATAATTATACACTCTGGAAACCATTTGGGAAAAGATCCCTTTTTTGGGTGAGAGAAAATGATTCACTTAGCTGGATCATCATATTAAGAGTCTGAACACCCAACATGCCGGCTTGTGATAAAACCAGTTTGTGCATACACAATCTGGTAGTTTCTCTTCAGAAGTTTGACCTGACAAGGTAGATACAGGCCTGGAGAAGTTCCAAGGAAAAGTGAAGGTCACAAGCTATCTTTGCAGGTTATTCACATCAAAGCTTGTCACATGGAGCCCCAAGAGAATGCTGGGAGCAGGATTTAGAGCTCACACTTTCTGCTTTGCAGCATATCGAAATGAGCTTATGAAGAGAATGCTTGGTCAGCTACAGAGGGAGGCGTAAAAGAAGACAGATTTGACTTCAATAAAAATGAGCACGAGGTTGTGTAAATATTAATGGAATTCAATGCAGACACAGAAAGCAAAGGTTAAAATACTCTGAGAGATGAAGACATCGAGAGAAGAGCATTAAAGCAGCAAGCTGTGGTGTTGAAGTATCCCCCAGCACAGCATGCAAAGAAAAACTTGGTGCGTGCACTGTGCACTTTAGACTAATTAGAATCGTTTAACCTTTTATAAAACCAGCAAGCTTCCAGAATCAAGCTTCGAGCTTCGGAGGGAAAACGTCAATAAACCTCAAAGCCACAGCCTGTGTAGTGTAGAAGAAGAACAAAAGAAGTATGTAGCAGACAACAGAATCCCACAGCAGACTAAACACATCTTTGAAGTCAGTCTGCTGCCATGGATTAAAATGAGCTGCAGTCATCAGGAAATATTTGCAACATCTAAATGTTCAGTGTTGCTGCAGCTACTGTGATTGTTGTTACACTCACATTCAGCGACTTTATTCTTATTGAGAATCAGAGAAGAATGCCAGAAAAATGTGAATTACATTAAATGACAACATTCTTTACAAATCCTACTTTCTACAATGCAGATGGGAAACTATTGTCTGGTTAAAGAGCCCACATCCTGCACATTTGCATCATTTTGAAACACCTTGTTCTAGCTCCTGTCTCTTTAAGACCTCCTGACAAGCTCAGCCTCCTCTGATTGGTCAGCTGGCCCAACAAAACCGTACCAAACTGGCTGCTTGGCAGGTGTTCAACAAACGTTTCACACAGTGATAACTAACGCAAGAAAAGACTAGACTTTGGTAGGGAGCTGTGTTTTTTGTGGGAGAGAATAAGTCTATTGAGTGTGGACTTTAGATTTTCAAAGTTTTCAGTCCTTTAAATGTACAAAAAACCAATATGAACTATACAAAACACGAAAGGAAGGGGAGAAACCTCAAAAAGCAGAATAGGGACTCTTAACGGTTTGTTTGGGTGTGCTCCAAAAGAGCTATTACTCTTTACTTGGAGTTAAGTAAACCTTATAATAACTTTGTTCAGGTAAGGAAATCTTTTCTATCCTACTTAGCTAAAATTAGGTCAAACAAGCAGTCAGAAAGTGGTGGTTCGAAGACTAAAACACATGACAAAGGGCAGGTAAAGACTGTTGTTGCAGAAAACAAAAAGGTGAATAAATTATTTGTAAGGTATCGTAATCTAAACCACAATCCCCACCTCCACATCCCTACATCACCTTACTACATAAAGGGAATAACACGTCACAAACTGACATAGAACATGCTGCTGTGGCTGCACATATAAACTGGAAGCCATTTTTCTCAGGGACATAAAAGTGACAAGGAAGCATGCTAGCGCTGTCAATTGTAGTGTTTATCTCAGACAATATGATGTTTTTATGACATTCAGCAAAACCTTTGTGTCAGTTCTAGTCTATCTATGGAAGTCATCCATATGTGGCAGTTGAGGATAGATGGCTGACTGGGTTTCAGTCATATGAAGATTCACAATGATGTAAGATGACGCACAAACCAACCAGAGCTGATGACGAGCACTGAATTTTTTCTCTATATATCTGCTTGTTTTCGTATTCCTGTCTGCAGGAGTTTTCATGATTTCGCTAACAGATGCACAGTGAGCGTGGACACAGTTTTGTCATTCACTTCCACTCTAATGTGGAGATTCCTAATGCAGACGTTGTGGGGCTTACATAGTTCATGCTGGTTTTAAACTTGTAGGGCCATCCTGACTGGCAGCATGAAGCCAGATCACGTGTCTGAGGGTGCTGCCGATTCTCTGCAGCAGCTGTCAAATGCTACTGCAGCCACTAATTGTCTCCTCTGTATGACTCTCGCTGTGTGCAGCACGTCTGCTCACTTCCTCCTGCATCCCTTGGATTAAAGAAACCTCAACGACCTCAGCATGCTGCTGTGATTTATTTGCCTTTACTACAGACAAATCATTCTTGAATCACGTTTGAACTGTGCCATTAATTACATGTTTGTCAGTTTAAAAAACCTATTTTGCAGAAAGTCAAATAAGACACAGCTTGTTGCAGAGATGGTAAAGCACCATATATTTTTTGTGTGAAATTGCTCAGAGAACTACATCTCTTGCACAATATACAACAGCATTATGCCTTACCTCTGCACATTTCAAACACATTAGGAGGTGATAATCACTTTAGTCCACCAGAAATGGCAGGACTTTGTGTTTCTATACTTGTCATTGATA